>NC_081183.1:103839091-104002782 GCF_029867415.1 Vicia villosa
AAAGAATATGCAGCTCTGTTAGGTCGACCTAAGCACTACAAGAGGTCGACCTATCTGATCAAAAATGCAAAAATTTCTGGTTTTCTTTGCTCCAACTGATAAGCTCTCATATATATTGTCCAAGGTTCATTATTATAGTTCTTAACACCAACAACTGAAAGATACACGAACGCTTCTCATCTTCGTTCTTCATCATCTCCAACACAATTACACATAATCATTCTTGCATTGAGGGTTAGTGATCGAGTTCGATAACGTCCATGGAACAGAATTGAAGATTCCTAGTGGGTGAAGATTTGTGGGGTTTTTGGTGAGTAAAATCTGAGGGTTTTGTCCTCCAAGATAGGTGAATTTTGGGGGTTTTTATCAAGAGGCTTCATCAAGGATCCAGCTGAGTGTGAAGATTGAAGAACAAGTGTTCGAGCAATTCAAGACACTGCAGAAAGGGATCAAAGTGAAGCTCTTGGAAGACCTTAATCTGGCTCAAGATTAAGGGGGAATAAGATTCAAAGGATCGACAAATTTGGTTTATTATTTATCGCTTTGTTATCTTCTTTGTATAAACTGCTTTCAACATTAATGGAAGATTTCCCAATTTCAGTTTGGAATTGGGGGCAGACGTAGTCGTAGCGAGGACGATCGACGAACTGCCTAAACAAATATCGTGTTCTTGTCGCTTTTATCTTTTCATTTACGTTCTGTTCATATTTGGTTATAATTGCAAATTGATCAACGATTCGAGTGTTAAAATTGTGAATTAAGAACTTGTATAAACATCACAATTCATCACACATCGAATCACCATCAATTTGATCATTATCACCAAGTGTTTGTGTTTTTGCTTCTTTCATTATTACTGCATTGCAAATCAAAGTTTATCAAATCAGAAGTTTATCAATTTTCTAAAGTGAAACATATTGATTCGATAACATATCATTTCATCGTTAATCTCAATTATATTGTGGTTTTGTCACATATACGATCCTTGCAATAACGGTCCGGAATAGACACAAGTCGATTCAGAACCGCTTTCGCCTTAGTTCAAAATAATTCCAAAAAACTCTGTGAGATCTATTCACCCCCCCTCTAGATCCTTAGGCCAGCGTCTAACAAACCTCATATTTACCTGGAATTGTTCAGAAGTGAAGTTATAAGTAGGCTGGATCTCTTGAAGGATGCCTTCTTCCATGATCTTGATGATGTTTCTACTAGAAACCTCTGGAGAAGCTTTCGCCAGGATTTTCAAGTTGGAGTTATGGCTGTTCAGAAGAGACTAGTGGCTGCTGCTCCTGGTTATGCTGGTTATCTTCTTGAGGTTGATAATGGTGCTATCATCATCCCATCAGAAACAGGAGAGTTCTTGAGGAGAAGATATTTGTTGATGAACTTGTAGAAGCAAGGATTGCTGCAGAAATGGAAGCTAACCCTTGCAGGGAGATTGTGGTATGGAGACCTAAGTATCCAGTTCTGACTGGAGACTTCAAATCTTTGTTTGACTTTCTGAGGGAAAATCCTTCTGAGAAAGACCCCAATTTGGTTATTCCAGAAGTTGTTGACCCACCAGAAGTTGAAGGTCCTTCTGCCCCTAGGAATCTTGCTGCCATTCTTCAGGCTCTTGAGAATGGAGATTCTGATCTGCCTGCTACAGAATATGAAGGAGATGCTTCTATGGAAGAGGCTGATGCTGAAGATCATCTTGCTGAGTCTGTTCCTGTTGAGGAAAATCAAGATGATGATCTGATTATGGAAGCTGCGGTTCAGAATGTTGTCCCTCTGGACAGAAGTTGTGAAGCTTCTTCTGGTGAACCCTCTCTTCGGGTGAAGACTTTAGAGGTGATTCAGAAGAACCAGGCTGAGCTATCTTCTCGCATGGACGCGCAAGATACTACCAATGCTGAGTTCCGCACTTTCATGGAGAGGCAGACTGAGAGCAATGCTGGGATTCATGACATGCTGGCCAAGATTATGTCTAAGCTAGGGTCGTCTTAGTCTTTGTGTCTTAGTAGTTTCTCTTTGTTTTTGCATCTGCTTTCTATGCATCCTCCTTGTACTTCTGACAATTCTACTTCTGCTAATCAATGAAAATTATCCTTCCTTCTCTCATATTGTCTGTTTTTCATCTGAATCTTTTATGTTTTTTGATGTTATGACAAAAAGGGGGAGAAAATATGATAAATGATCTGATTTATATTATCAATTGCTGGGAGAAAGTCTCCACATTTCTAACAAGAATTTGCAAGTTCTGTGTCTTTGAGTGTTTTGCAGGAAGTGAAGATCTTCTTAAAAGCTCAACATGAGAAGCAAAGACATGTGGAAAAGCAATTCTGTATGGAATCAAGCTCATGGAATTTGAAGCAAGCTGAGTGCTATAAAGCTTCAAGATCAGAAGCAAGAAGGAAGAATGATCTGATATTCTGATGATAGAATATGCTCTAACTCATTCTTATTCCTTAGATGTTCTGATGCATGTTTTTAGTTCTAAAATATGCTCTGAAACATTATTGTTTGCTCTGATACATAATTATATGTTCTGATACATATTTTATGTTCTGATTCATTCATGCTCGGACTGTTGTCGTTTAGTTTGTTCTGTAACATTTCAGGATGTAGAGATGCTCAGAAGATGCTCTGGTACATTCAAAAATGTTCTGATACAATCTGACATGCAATGATTCAAGAAGAAATTCAAGCTCTGAAGCTGTCCTATGGAAGCAAGAATCAGAAGTTGTGAATGTTCTGAAGATCTAAGCATATGTGATCGTCTCAACTGAAATGGAAAATACTCAGGGAAGTCCTTTATTTATAAATTTCTTCCAGTATTTATTTCAGGGGGAGATTATTTATCTCAAGGGGAGATTGTTAATCTCAGGGGGAGACATATTCACACACTATGTTTATATGCTTATGCTATAGCTGTGTAATTGTCTTTAGCCGTCTGATATTCTAATCACAAATTCATATCATTTATATATGTTTTTGTCATCATCAAAAAGGGGGAGATTGTTAGAACAAGATTTATTCTGATTAATATTCTTAGTTTTGATGATAACAATGTATATGAATTTTGTAAGAGATAATGTGGTACTCTAATACTATGCAATTTCCATTTCAGAAATTATATAAAGAGTATGCACAAAATCAGCGCAAGAAGCACTGACTCAGAAGGTTCAACATGCAACATCAGAACATGGTCTGGCAAGACATCAGAAGATGGTCAAGCAGAATCAGAACATGGGTCTATGGAAGCATCAGAAGAACTTGAGATCAGAAGCAGAAGCACTGAAGTTCTCATGGTATCACGCTCAGAAGCACTTCAAGGTCAGAAGACAAGAAGATGCTCTGCACCAAGCTGTTTGACTTTGATGATATTCAAACATTGTTCACACAAACATCATATCAGAAGCAAGTACTAGCTGGCAGGCTACGCTGACTGACAAAAGGAACGTTGAAAGCTATGAAAGGCAATGTCAGTAGACACAGCGAAAGTAAGGCTCGAGGTAGTTGACAAAAGAGTGAAACATTAAATGCAATGCTGTACGAAATACGCAAAGCATTAAATGCTTCCAACGGTCATCTTCTCAAACGCCTATAAATATGAAGTTTTGATGAGAAGCTAAGTTACGAATTCTGAATACAAGACTCTTATGCAAAAACGCTAAAACGCTGTTCAAATCAAAAGCTCTCAAACTTCATCATCAACCTCACTATATTGCTGTTGTAATACTTTAGTGAGATCAAGCTTAAACTTAAGAGAAAATCACAGTTGTGATAATATCTTTATAAGAAGCATTGTAACTCTTAGAATTTGTTTACATTAAGTTGTAAGAACTAGAGTGATCAGGTTGTTGATCAGTATACTCTAGAAAGTCTTAGAGGGTATCTAAGCAGATTGTTCCTAGAGTGATCAGGTTGTGATCAGTATACTCTATAAGACTTAGAAGTTGTCTAAGTGGAAAACCTTTGTAATCTCGTGAGATTAGTGGATTAAATCCTTAAGTGAGGTAAATCACTCCCAGGGGGTGGACTAATGAAGTTTAGTTAACAACGAACCAGGATAAAAATCATTGTGCAAATTGTTTTTATCTTACAAGTTTTAAAGCTACACTTATTCAACCCCCCCCCCCTTTCTAAGTGTTTTTCTATCCTTCATAAGTCTTCAGAACATGTTTTTAAGGTAAAGAAATCATTATACGGATTGAAGCAAGCTCCAAGAGCTTGGTATGAAAGATTAAGTTCTTTCCTTCTGGATAATGGTTTCACTAGAGGAAAAGTAGACACAACTCTCTTATGTAAAACCTTTAAAAAGGATATTTTAATTTTCCAAATTTATGTTGATGATATTATATTTGGAAAATATAATGCTACACTTGGAAAGGAGTTTGCTAAGTCTATGTAGGCAGAATTTGAGATGAGCATGATGGGAGAACTCAAGTACTTCCTAGGCATTCAGATCAATCAAACTTCTGAAGGAACTTATGTTCATCAGACCAAGTATGTTAAAGAGCTTCTGAAGAAGTTCAATCTGGCTGAAAGCAAAGAAGCAAAGACTCCAATGCATCCAACGTGTGTATTAGGTAAGGATGAGGTAAGCAAGACGGTAGATCAGAAGATTTACAGAGGTATGATAGGATCTCTTCTATATCTAACTGCCTCTAGACCTGGTATTTTATTCAGTGTATGCTTATGTGCTAGATTCCAATCAGATCCAAGAGAATCTCACTTAACTACTATTAAGAGAATTCTTAGGTATCTGAAAGGTTCTACTAATGTTAGTTTAGTCTACAGAAGATATGAAGAATCACCTTAGTAGGATTTTGTGATGCTGATTACGCTGGAGATAGAGTTAAAAGGAAAAGTACTTCTGGAAGCTGTCAGTTTCTAGGTAGTCACCTGATCTCCTGGTACAGCAAGAAGAAAGCTACCATTGCACTCCCTACTACAGAAGCAGAATATGTTGCTGCTACTGGATGTAGTACACAGATGATCTGGATGAAAATTCATACAGAAGACTATCAGATATATGATAGTAACATTCCTATATTCTGTGATAATACTTCTGCTATTTGTTTATCTAAGAATCCTATTTTACATTCTAAAGCTAAACATATTGGAGATTAAACATCACTTCATTAGGGACTATGTTCAGAAGGGTGTTCTTTCTTTAAACTTTGTGGATACAGAACATCAATGGGCTGATATCTTTACAAAACCCCTGGCTGAAGATATGTTTAATTTCATTCTGAAGAACATCAGTATGGATTTATGCCCAGAATGAATGTGTTGAGAAGATCTGATATATGGATTAGATTTGAAATGTTTGTTTTCTTATCAGATGTTCTGGTTATGTTTGATCATTTAGATACTCTGATTCTGTTATTGCTAACGTTTCATATGTCTAAGTATGATCCAGAACTTCTGTTAGATCAAAACAGCTCTCACTAGCTATTCTAGATGATGACCACGTGTTCATTCTGAAGGGACAAGCATGCGTGCAGTTGATGAGACTCCGCCCTAGGTAACTGTGCAAATCTTTTCAAATCTCACGCTTTCTCCACTAACGTCATTCATCATTAAATGTGATTGATTCTCTGCATTCTGTAACTGTTCACTTTCAGAATTTCATTGCATTTTGTTTCGCGTCTGTGGCTATTTAAACTCATCTCATATTCATTTTCCCTCTTTTCACGCATTCATTATCTCTTCGTGTATGCATTTTTGTATCTTGTTCTCTCTCTTCAAAACCCTAAAGTTAAGAAACCCAGAAATCTCAGTTGTGCTTCAATGGCTTCTTCATCTAAGCAACAATTTGGTTTGTCTTCTCAACAACAAAATCAAGATCAACAGCAACAACAACAACTTGTTCCACAGAAGACTTGTTTGATTCCTTTGGATGAGTTAGAAGTTATTTGTAAAATGATGGTTGATTTTGATAACTTGGAAGCACATGACATTCATCTGACGGATGACATGATTTTTCAAGGATGGCAAGCATTCTTCTACGGTTTGTGTGGACCAGATTACTCAGATTTGGTCAAAGAATTTTGGGTTCATGCAACAGTTATGCCTAAAGCTATTCTTTCTATCGTTCATGGCGAATTGTTCTCCATTACTGAAAATCTGTTAAGAAAACTGTTTGGTTTGGAAACTGTTGAAGGTTTTTTTGGAGCAGTTATAGGAAGAACAGATTGGAATGATGTGTATGCAGAAATCTTCAAGTCTGGCAAAGAGTCTACGTAAATCAAGGAACTAAAGTCTCCTTACAGAATCTGGGCTAAGATTCTTCTGGGTTGCATCTATCATAGAAAGGCAACTGTTTCTCCAAATTATGTTAACAAGGACCAACAATACATTCTGTATTGTATTGGTAAACAGGAAAAGGTGGATCTTCCTTTCATCATCTTCAACCACATGTGGAATCATGTGAAGGAATCTAGAGAAGAAGCTAGATTGAAGAATCCTAAGTACAAAAGAAACATTATTCCTTTTGGAAGAATCATTACAGATCTTCTGGTTCAAACCAAGATTGTTGAGGATCTGGAGAAAGCTGAAATCATCAAGGATATCTATGCAACGAGTGGAAGCACTATGAATTCTAACAATCTGAAGAAGATGGGCTTAATTGAGACCATTGGTGCTACTCCCAGAGTGGACACTGAAGTTCTGACCAGAAAAGCTCCTACTCTGGCTGAATTTGAATTGTTCTTCAGAAATGAACATCTAGATGTTGTTGTCCGCTACATAGCTATGTGTAAGGAGGAAGGCTCTGCTTATGATCCTATATGGATAAGCAAACAAAAGTTTGCCACTACAGCTGATCAAGCTCCAGAAGCAGAAAAAGAAAGAAGGGCGAAAAGAAAGTTAGACCAACCAGAAAGAAGGAATGATAAGAAAGAGTAGAAAGAAGAAAAGAAAGAAGACAAGAAAGAAGAAAAGAAAGAAGAAAAGAAGGAAGAGAAGAAGGAAAAGAAGAAGGAAAAGAAGAAGGAAGAACAGAAGGAAGCAAGGAAGGAAGAGAAGCAGAAGGAAAAGAAGAGGAAGATTGTTGGAGAAGGTCCTGCTAGACCTCAGACGAAGAAAAAATCTTCAGGTATCGTTATTTCTGAACCTGGTTCTGCTCCTGTTTTAATTTCAAATAATGTATCAACAAAAGCTCCACCAGAAATTTCACCAGAAAAAACCACTCCTCCTCCAACCACAAATATCTCTAACCCTCCAGTTCCATCTTCACCCAAGTCTAAAGGCAAACAGCCTATTCTTGATTCTGAACCCCCTGTTTCTCAATCAATTCTTGACCCAACACCTCTAAACACTGTCATTCCTTCTCACGCCATAATCTCTACTTCTCAACCTCCTCCACATTCTAACTATGAACCTGTTGACACTGCTGTTTTCTTCAACCTCCCCTCACTAAAATCTTCATTTTCTGATTCCTTCAAGTGCCTCATGCACTCATATAAACCTAAAAACAAACCATCCTCTGACCCCGTTGTCGTAGTCTTAGACTCTGACAATGAAGCTGAATCCTCTCTTCAACCATCCTCTTCAAACACATCCTTTGTGCTTGATAGAGAACCTCAACTCTATGCTTTCTTTCACCCAGAAAAACCAATCTCATCTCTCAATCCAAAAACTCCAATCTCACCTCCCAGAACAAACCCTCAAAAACCTTCTGTTGATGCACGTTTTGAGTCATTAAATAACAAGGTCAGGACAAGTTTAGAAGTTCTGAAGGTTGCTTATGACTCCAAGCTGGATCATGTAGCTGCTGGAAAGCTTTGGACAGCTTTCTTTGATGAGGTACAGGCTGAATTTCTGCAGGATCTCCAGAAAGAATGTTTAGCTGATGCTCCTGGTCCTGCTGGACTCTTCTTGGAGTACATTCCTGGAATCTACTACCATCCTATCACTGAATGAAAGCCTCTGGAAGAAAAGCTTTTCGTTGATGAGATGGAAGTTGATAACTCTTTGGCTCTGGTTGTTTGGAAGCCACGTCCTTACAAAGTTCTGACTGGAGATTTTCAGCTGCTATTCAACTGGTTCCGATAGAATCCTCTAGAAGCTCACCTTGACATGGTGTATCCTGAAGTTGAGTATCCTTCAGAAGTTGAGATTCCTGTGTTTAAAGAGCATTCTGCTGAAGAAACTCTTGTTGAGGAAAATCATGAAAATGCTCAAATGGTTGAAGCTGATGCTACTCATCCTGTTCTAGAAGATAACCTTGTTGCTTCTTCTGCTGGTCCTTCATCTTCTGTTCTGATGAACACTTTGAAGGAACTCCAATAGAATCAGGCTACCTTGGCTAGTCGTCTAGACAAGCAAGATGACACCAGTGAAGAATTCAGATCTTGGATGAAGAAACAAGAAGAAACCTCCAAGAAGCAAGCTGAAGACACTTCTGAGATTAAGAACCTTATGTCCGCCTTAGCTTTTAAGTTTAGCCAGTCGTAGTCTGTCTTGTGTCTTAGTTGTATTTCTTCGTTTTTGCATTTGTTTCTATTGCATCTGCCTTGTACTCTCTTCTTCTGATGAATCAATGAATATTATCTTTTCTCTCTTCATTTTATTGTGTCTTTCATCTGAATATTTTATACTTTTTGATGTTATGACAAAAGGGGGAGAAGCATGCTAATTGAATTGATTTATTATATTAGTTGTTGGGCTTAACTCTCAACATTCCTAACTATTATATTGCAAGTTTTTCTGTCTTTGATAGTTTTGTAGGAATGTGATATTTTGAACAAGCTCAATGTGGAGAGAAGAAAAAAGGGAGAAGCAAGTTTTTAAAGAGAAGCAAATCTGAAGTATCTCTTAAAGATTTAAAGCAATCGAGCTCAATGTTCTGATACATCTCAAGCTCTTCTATGTTCTGATTCAAGAAGCTATGAAGCTCTGATAGAAGCAAGCCTTCTTGATGCTCTAATAGAAGACTGAAGATAGAGCTCTGATACAAGTGATCTCAAAGAGAAATTCAAAGTTCTGAAGCTGTCCAATGGAAGTTCTGAAGTGAAGCTCTGAATATTCTGAAGTTCAAAGTTCAACTGAAATGGAAAAATACTCAGGGAAGTCTTTTATTTATAAATTCTTCTAGTATTAATTTCAGGGGGAGATTGTTAATCTCAAGGGGAGACATATTCACACACTCTGAATTATATGTTTAATGCTATATTTGTGTATTGTCTTTTTCATCTGATATTCTGGATACAAATTCATATCAATTCTGTATGTTTTTGTCATCATCAAAAAAGGGGAGATTGTTAGAACAAGAAATGTTCTGATCAATATTCTTAGTTTTGATGATAACATTAGGTATGAATTTTGTATAAGAGAATGTGGTACTCTAATCCTTTACGTTTTCCATTTCATGAAAAGTATAAAGAGTATGCACAAATCAACGTTCAGAAGCACTGACCCAGAAGTTCTGGATGGCTTCATCAGAACATGGTCTGGCAAGACATCAGAAGATGGTCCTGCTGAATTAGAACATGAACTGGAAAACATCACAAGATGGCAGTCCGAAGTAAAAGCTCTGAAGCTCTGATGGTATCACGCTCAAAGCACTTCAAGTCAGGTGCGAGATAATCTGACTGTAGAGACATTACCTATGAGGATTGAGGACCGTAAAGTGAAGCAGTTGCGAGGTAAAGATATAGCAACGGTGAAAGTGGTTTGGGGAGGACCAGCCGGTGGAAATGTTACATGGGAGTTAGAGAGCCAGATGAAGGACTCTTACCCGGAACTTTTCGTCTAAGGTATGTTTTCGAGGACGAAAACTCTTTTAGTGGGGTAGATTTGTAACATCCCATAATTTCAGTTTATTAATTTAATTTGGATTTAAATTAAATAATTGGAATTTTAGTATTTTATTTGGATTTAATTGGAAAATGATGGAGTAAGAGCTATTGGGCTTATGGTGTGATGTTAGTAAAAGAGGGGTGCTAATTGGTTAGGCCTTTTACTAAGTTGTGGTTAATTTATTTTATTTTATTTTTCATAAAATAAGAAAAAGGAACCATTTAGGGAAAAAGGAAGAACACGTGAAAAGGGCAAGAGAAGAGAAAGAGGCAAGAACGTGGAACCGAAAGGAGAGCATTCAAGAGATTCATTGAGGTAAGGGGGGACTCTTCCTTTTAGTATCTCTTATGTGGTCTTAGGTAATAGGTAGATTGATGTATGGTTTGATTCAATTAGACATTGGGGTTGTTAGGTTAGGTGGTTATAATTGGATTGAATTGATGATAATTGTGTGAACTATTTGGTTAATAATGCGATAAATGATGTTTTGTGGTGTATAATTGAATATATGATGATTGTATGCCTGTATGTGATGTCTGGAATCGTTTTTGGGTGGAAAGGGTGTGAAATCGCAGGGTCTGTCGCAGACTTGGGGTTTGCTGAAATCGCAGGTCCGCTGAGCGGAGGGGGGTCCGCTGAGCAGAGGTTCCAACGTAGTTTGCTTCTATTGAACGTCGCTAGAGGTCCGCTGAGCGGAGGTCTGAAGGATTCGCTTCTGCGTTGCTTCGCTGAGCGAACCTTGCTGTGTGTGAATTTTTCTAAAACTTTAAAATGACGTATCTTTTGATCCGTGAACCATTTCTTAGTGCCGTTTTGGGTGTCGTGCAAGTAATTAAATGTTTTATATGATGAATGATGAATATGGGAGGTGGCCGATTTTATTTCTTTAAAACTTGATTTAATTACTTGATGAGAATTGAAAATTGTGTGCATATGAGATAGGTGTGACAATGTGTTTGATGTGATGCTGAATTGGTTGTGATTGATATTGTGATTGTGATGAATGCATGGCTATTTGAATGACGTTGAAAACATGTACATACTTATTCGGTGATGTGATGTTGAGGTGAGTTGTTCATCGTGATTCGGTGATGTTTTAAGTATGTTATGTGTGTTTCATTCATTCATATGCATTTGATGATGGATCCCGTTGATGAGTGGATCGTTGGTGGCTAATTCCCATTGTGCGGAGATTAGTAAGAAGTCATCGTGTGCCCATGGGGGTGTGGGCGATGAGGTTAATCGTGTGCCCATGTGGGGTGTGAGCGATTAAAGGGCAGTATCGAGGAGAGAAGTCCTGTGAATGTGATTCACGAATTTTGGTACCACATGCATAGTGTCAGTTGTGTCATATGCATTTTGTCATAGCATGATTGTGTGGATTTCTGTGTTTTGTATCGTAATCTATTATTGTGTGATTTGATGAATAATAGATGTGAATCTGAATGTGTATAATTGGGTGAACGGTATATTATGATGCTTGTTGCTTATGAATTGCATAATATTTACTAATTGAGAATGAGACTCACCCTTACATGTTGTCATTTTCAGATTGAGGAGTAGCGGCATTAGTGCTTGGTGAGGATGACTCGTAGAGTTCATCCGTTTATGTTGGGTCATGTCGATCATGCTCTGATCTTGTAACACTGGGGGAAGATAGTTATAGAGATTTAAGAGAATTCTCAATTTTATTTGGTGTTGGATTATATTTCCATTTGATTACGTTGATGATGTTTCTTATTCTGCTGTGATAAACATAATTGTGTTTTGTTAAATCATTTCCTAATGAAACATGACCTTGACCATGATTGGTTTATTTATTTTAAATAATTGTGGCACCCTTGTGTTTATGTTTTTACTCTGATTATTTATTTAAATTGCTGCGGGGTTTAGAAGGGTGTTACAATAGTGGTATCAGAGCATAGTCGGTCGTTGTGACCAGAGTCTTAGTGTCAGTCTTTCCCTTTGTATGCGACGAGTAGGAGTTGTCACTGTCGATACTTTTGGTTCTAATGGAATTGTTTTGTGGAATAACAGAACAATGGCTGGAAGAGGTGGAAGAGACGACGATGCTACCGCTGAGGCTTTGGGCATGATTGCTGGTGTAATGGGAGGGAATGCAAATGGAGCTGTGATCGGTGCTGACAAGCAGATGAACAGTTTTCAGAGGAACAATCCTCCGTTGTTCAAGGGTACGCATGATCTTGAAGGTGCTCAGAAGTGGCTTAAGGAGATCGAGAGGATTTTCAGAGTCATCGATTGTGCTGAGAACCTGAAAGTTAGGTATGGTACTCATATGTTGTCCGAAGAGGCTGATGACTGGTGGATGGCTACTAGGGCTAAATTGGATGCTGATGGTGTAGCTATTTCCTGGGTTGTGTTTAAGAGAGAGATTTTGAGGAGGTATTTTCCTGAAGACGTTCGAGGCCGGAAAGAAATCGAATTTTTGGAGCTGACTCAGGGTAATATGACGGTACCAGAGTATGCTTCGAAATTTGTTGAGTTGCCGAAGTATTATGTTCACTACAACAATGATGAAGCTAGTGAATTCTCGAACTGCATCAAGTTTGAGAATGGTCTTCGTGATGAGATTAAGCAAGGAATCAGGTATCAGAGGATTCGACACTTTGTCGATTTGGTGGACTGTAGTAGGATCTTCAAAAAGGATAACCTCAAGCTGAAGTCATCCCACTCTCGCGAGTTGGTTGACAAGAAAGGTAAGAAGCCTATGGATAGAGGTAAGCCATATGGTAGAGGAAATCCTAGAGCTGGGAATTGGAAGAGGCCTAGTGGGGGAGATTCTGGTGCTCCCGTTAGGTGCTACAACTGTGGTGAGACTGGTCATAGAAGGAATGAGTGCAAAAGTGGAGATAAGAAATGTTTCAAGTGTGGTAAGGCGGGTCATCTTGCGTGTGATTGTAGGATGAATATCGTGACTTGCTACAATTGCGGCGAAGAGGGTCACATCAGTCCACACTGCACTAAACCGAAGAAGGATCAGACTGGTGGGAAGGTCTTTGCTTTGTCTGGGTCAGAGACTACTCCGGAAGATCGTCTGATTAAAGGTACGTGTTTTATCCATGACACACCTTTAGTTGCCATTATTGATACTAGAGCGACTCATTCATTCATTTCATTGGATTGTGCTAAACGATTGGGATTAGAAATATCTGTTATTCATGAAAGTATGGTTATTGACACTCCTGCGTCGGGTTCAGTAACTACTTCATCTGCATGTTTGAACTGTCCTATTGACATATTTGGTAGAAAGTTTGGAATGGACTTAGTGTGCCTTCCTCTTGAGCAACTTGACGTCATATTGGGGATGAACTGGTTGCAATTTAATCGAGTTCATATCAATTGTTTTACAAAGACGGTTATCTTTCCTGAAGAGGTTAGTGTTGAGGATTTGACTATGTCAGTCAAACAGATGAATTTAGCTGTCAATGATGGAGAGATGGTATTTATGTTGTGCTCTTCAATGGAAGTGAAAGGGGGCGATAATACTGGTGAGCTACGAGTAGTAAATGAGTATCCGGAAGTATTTCCAGAATATGTTAGTGAGTTGCCACCTGAAAGAGAAGTGGAGTTCGCTATAGAATTGATTCCTGGAACTAGTCCCGTGTCGATGGCACCGTATTGCATGTCGGCATCAGAATTGGCTGAACTGAGGAAACAATTAAAGGAATTGTTGGAAAAGAAGTTTATTCGTCCTAGTGTGTCACCGTGGAGTGTGCCGGTACTGTTGGTTAAGAAGAAAGAAGGTTCAATAAGGCTATGTGTTGATTATAGACAACTGAACAAGGTGACAATCAAGAATCGATACCCTTTGCCGAGGACTGATGATTTAATGGATCAGTTGGTTGGAGCTTGTGTGTTTAGCAAAATTGATCTGAGGTCCGGATATCACCAAATTCGTGTGAAGGCAGAAGATATTCAGAAGACGGCATTCCAAACGAGGTATGGACACTATGAATATTCTGTTATGCCATTTGGTGTTACTAATGCACCTGGTGTTTTTATGGAGTATATGAACAGGATATTTCACCAGTATCTTGACAAGTTCGTGGTAGTGTTCATTGATGACATTCTGATTTACTCGAAGAGTGATGAAGAACATGCAGAGCATTTGAGAGTGGTATTGGAGCTATTGAAGGAGAAGAAGTTGTATGCGAAATTGTCTAAATGTGAATTCTGGTTGAAGGAAGTAAGTTTTCTTGGCCATGTAATTTCGAAGAATGGTATCCCGGTGGATCCAACGAAAGTAAAAGTAGTATCTCAGTGGGAGGCGCCGAAGAATGCTTCAGAGATTCGTAGTTTTCTTGGTTTGGCAGGTTACTATAGAAAGTTCATTGAAGGATTTTCGAAGTTGGCATTACCAATGACTAAGGTAACAAGAAAAGGACAAGTATTTGTATGGGATTCAGAATGTGAGAAAGGCTTTCAAGAATTGAAGAAGAGATTGACAAGTGCTCCGATCTTAATTTTGCCTAATCCCGCGAAGTCTTTCAATGTGTATTGTGATGCTTCACTGATGGGTTTAGGTGGTGTGTTGATGCAAGATAAGCAGGTAGTAGCTTATGCTTTAAGACAGTTGAAAATTCATGAAAGGAATTATCCGACTCATGATTTGGAATTGGCGGCTGTGGTGTTTGTGTTGAAATTGTGGAGACATTATCTTTATGGTTCTCGATTTGAGGTATTCAGCGATCATAAGAGTCTGAAGTATCTCTTCGATCAGAAGGAACTTAATATGAGGCAAAGGAGATGGTTAGAATTTCTGAAAGATTATGATTTCGGTTTGAATTACCATCCTGGTAAAGCAAATGTTGTTTCTGATGCATTGAGTAGGAAGTCATTACATATGTCTATGCTAATGGTGCGAGAATTGGATTTAATTGAGCAATTCCGAGATTTGAGTTTAGTATGCGAAAGTACTTCTAATAGTGTTAAGTTAGGAATGTTGAAGTTGACTAATAGTATCCTTGAGGAGATTAGAAACGGGCAGAAATATGATGTTAGATTGATGGATAAGTTGACATTGATTAACCAAGGTCAAGGAGGTGAATTCCGAATTGACGAGAATGGTGTTATAAGGTTTGGAGACCGAGTGTGTGTACCCGATGTTGCTGAGATCAGAAAGAGTATTCTGGAAGAAGGACACCGAAGTGGATTGAGTATTCATCCTGGTGCTACCAAGATGTATCGTGATTTTAAGAAGTTGTTTTGGTGGCCCGGAATGAAGAAGGAAATTGCTGAGTTTGTTTATGCTTGTTTAATTTGTCAGAAGTCGAAAATTGAGCATCAGAAACCGCCTGGATTGATGGAGCCGTTGTTTGTTCCAGATTGGAAGTGGGATGGAATTTCTATGGACTTTGTATCTGGTTTACCTAGAACGGTCAAGAATTGTGATTCTATCTGGGTTATTGTGGACAGGTTAACGAAATATGCTCACTTTATTCCAATAAGAATGGATTATCCTATGGAGAAGTGGGCTCAGTTATATGTTGAGAAGATAGTGAGTTTGCATGGTGTTCCGGCTAGTATTGTGTCAGATAGAGACCCGAGGTTTACTTCTAAGTTCTGGATTGGATTGCAAGAAGCCTTAGGTACTAAGTTGAGGTTGAGTTCTGCTTATCACCCGCAGACAGATGGTCAGACGGAGAGAACGATTCAATCGTTAGAGGATTTGTTGCGAGCATGTGTATTGGAAAAAGGTGGTGCTTGGGATAGTTATTTACCTTTGATTGAGTTTACCTACAATAATAGTTATCATTCGAGTATTGGTATGGCTTCGTTTGAAGCATTGTATGGTAGGAGATGTAGAACTCCGTTGTGTTGGTACGAATCTGGAAAGAATGCGGTGGTTGGACCGGAGATTGTGCAACAAACTACAGAAAAGATCAAGATGATTCAGGAGAAGATGAGAGCTTCTCAGAGTCGTCAGAAAAGTTACCATGACAAAAGAAGGAAGGATATTGAATTTAAGGAAGGAGATCACGTGTTCCTGCGAGTTACTCCGATGACTGGCATTGGAAGAGCCTTGAAGTCGAAGAAGTTAACTCCGCATTTCATTGGTCCATTTCAGATTACTAAGAAGATTGGGAAGGTTGCTTATCAGAATGCTTTACCGCCTGCACTCGCTAATTTGCATGATGTGTTCCATGTATCTCAGTTGAGGAAATACATTGCGGATCCGTCTCATGAGATTCAGGTAGATGATATACAGGTGCGAGATAATCTGACTGTAGAGACATTACCTATGAGGATTGAGGACCGTAAAGTGAAGCAGTTGCGAGGTAAAGATATAGCAACGGTGAAAGTGGTTTGGGGAGGACCAGCCGGTGGAAATGTTACATGGGAGTTAGAGAGCCAGATGAAGGACTCTTACCCGGAACTTTTCGTCTAAGGTATGTTTTCGAGGATGAAAACTCTTTTAGTGGGGGAGAGTTGTAACAACCTATAATTTCAGTTTATTAATTTAATTTGGATTTAAATTAAATAATTGGAATTTTAGTATTTTATTTGGATTTAATTGGAAAATGATGGAGTAAGAGCTATTGGGCTTATGGTGTGATGTTAG
The DNA here is from genome assembly GCF_029867415.1 of Vicia villosa. Taxonomy (NCBI): domain Eukaryota; kingdom Viridiplantae; phylum Streptophyta; class Magnoliopsida; order Fabales; family Fabaceae; genus Vicia; species Vicia villosa. The sequence continues at coordinate 103,855,467 of NC_081183.1, forward strand.
TAAAAGAGGGGTGCTAATTGGTTAGGCCTTTTACTAAGTTGTGGTTAATTTATTTTATTTTATTTTTCATAAAATAAGAAAAAGGAACCATTTGGGGAAAAATGAAGAACACGTGAAAAGGGCAAGAGAAGAGAAAGAGGCAAGAATGTGGAACCGGAAGGAGAGCATTCAAGAGATTCATCGAGGTAAGGGGGGACTCTTCCTTTTAGTATCTCTTATGTGGTCTTAGGTAATAGGTAGATTGATGTATGGTTTGATTCAATTAGACATTGGGGTTGTTAGGTTAGGTTGTTATAATTGGATTGAATTGATGATAATTGTGTGAACTATTTGGTTAATAATGCGTTAAATGATGTTTTGTGGTGTATAATTGAATATATGATGATTGTATGCCTGTATGTGATGTCTGGAATAATTTTTGGGTGGAAAGGGTGTGAAATCGCAGGGTCTGTCGCAGACTTGGGGTTTGCTGAAATCGCAGGTCCGCTGAGCGGAGGGGGGGTCCGCTGAGCGGAGGTTCCAACGTAGTTTGCTTCTGTTGGACGTCGCTAGAGGTCCGCTGAGCGGAGGTCTGAAGGATTCACTTCTGCCTTGCTTCGCTGAACGAACCTTGCTGTGTGTGAATTTTTCTAAAACTTTAAAATGACGTATCTTTTGATCCGTGAACCATTTCTTAGTGTCGTTTTGGGTGTCGTGCAAGTAATTAAATGTTTTATATGATGAATGATGAATATGGGCGGTGGCCGACTTTATTTCTTTAAAACTCGATTTAATTACTTGATGAGAATTGAACATTGTGTGCATATGAGATAGGTGTGACAATGTGTTTGATGTGTTGATGAATTGGTTGTGATTGATATTGTGATTGGGATGAATGCATGGCTATTTGAATGACGTTGAAAACATGTACATACTTATTCGGTGATGTGATGTTGAGGTGAGTTGTTCATCGTGATTCAGTGATGTTTTAAGTATGTTATGTGTGTTTCATTCATTCATATGCATTTGATGATGGATCGCGTTGATGAGTGGATCGTTGGTGGCTAATTCCCATTGTGCGAATATTAGTAAGAAGTCATCGTGTGCCCATGGGGGTGTGAGCGATGAGGTTAATCGTGTGCCCATGTGGGGTGTGAGCGATTAAAGGGCAGTATCGAGGAGAGAAGTCCTGTGAATGTGATTCACGAATTTTGGTACCACATGCATAGTGTCAGTTGTGTCATATGCATTTTGTCATAGCATGATTGTGTGGATTTCTGTGTTTTGTATCGTAATCTATTATTGTGTGATTTGATGAATAATAGATGTGAATCTGAATGTGTATAATTAGGTGAACGGTATATTATGATGCTTGTTGCTTATGAATTGCATAATATTTACTAATTGAGAATGAGACTCACCCTTACATGTTGTCATTTTCAGATTGAGGAGTAGCGGCATTAGTGCTTGGTGAGGATGACTCGTAGAGTTCATCCGTTTATGTTGGGTCGTGTCGGTCATGCTCTGATCTTGTAACACTGGGGGACGATAGTTATAGAGATTTAAGAGAATTCTCTATTTTATTTGGTGTTGGATTATATTTCCATTTGATTACGTTGATGATGTTTCTTATTCCGCTGTGAAAAACATAATTGTGTTTTGTTAAATCGTTTCCTAATGAAGCATGACCTTGACCATGATTGGTTTATTTATTTTAAATAATTGTGGCACCCTTGTGTTTATGTTTTTACTCTTATTATTTATTTAAATTGCCGCGGTGTTTAGAAGGGTGTTACATATAACGTTAAATCTCTGACTGATAAAAGGAACGTTAGAAGCTACAAAAGGCAAAGTCAGTAAAAGCAGCAAAAGCATGACTCGAGGTAGTTAACAAAAGTGTGAAACATTAAATGCAGCGTTGTACTATTCACGCAAAGCATTAAATGCTCCCAACGGTCATTTCCTCTCAAGCGCCTATATATAGAAGTTCCATTCAGAAGCAGCATACAACACTCTTGCGCAAACTTACAGAAACACTGTCAAACTGAAAAGCAAAAAGAACTTCATCTTCAACCTCACAACTTTGTAATATTTTAGTGAGTGTTAAGAACTAGAACTTAAGAGAAATATCACTTTGTGATTACAGCTTTATTAGAAGCAATCTAAACTCTTGTAAACATTTATTTTACATTGATTGTAAAAAGATTTCCTAGAGTAATCAAGTTGTGATCTGTAGACTATAGAAGACTTAGAGGGTATCTAAGTGGAAAACCATTGTAATCAGTTTGATTAGTGGATTAAATCCTCAGTTGAGGTAAATCACCTTGTCAGGGGTGGACTAGAGTAGTTTGGTTAACAACGAACCAGGATAAAAATAATTGTGTTCTTTATTTTCAATCTACAATTTTGAGAAGTTACATTTATTCAATCCCCCATTTCTAAGTGTGTTTCACTCTTTCAAGTAATAGTTTAAAGACTAAATTCATAGTTTATTCTTCATTTTACTTGTGCAATATAGGTATAGAATTTGCAAGTTGGATGCTTAAAGAACAAAAAAGTAATGAGCAACATGACTCATTCTTTGTATCCAATTTCAACAGCTATATATATAATTTACAACCATTACTCATAAGTTTCATGATAACAATTGACCGGTATCTCTAACTAATAGAAGCTAAATAAATTTAATTGCCACATACAATAGAATAACTAGTAGAAAGCATGAAGATGATATGAACCCCAAAAAGATAGACGTGCAAGTAGCACCATTTGGATTTCTGTATCTAATCACAGCAAATTTAGAATTAAACAAAATTAATAAGTAACACCACCTCCACTTTTTATAAACCATTAGCAGGAAACCCTTAGATGAATATCACAAGTATTGTTCATGTACTCTGGCGCGGTTCTCTTCCCACCATAGTCTAGCATGCACCTCCCCGAATTTTTCTCGACTGCATCGCATATGAACAAACATCAACAAATAAATTTCATATTGTTTATAACAATCTCTATTTCTAGATTTATAACATGCTTATGAAACAGAAACTGCGTGTAGCCACAACATTGTTGCGAAAGCATACCTGAACCTGACTCTTCTGATCTCCCTTTTACCACCTGGCAGAGACCTGATAGTAATGTAAACACCAGGTTCATCCTCCTCGACCCATTCACTATCCGGATCACTAGCATTGCTCATTGATAAATCGCCAGAGCGATCAGCTTCTCTGGAAGAGCTACTTCTTATGGAAGCAGCCATTGATGATATATCTGTCTTTGCAGCACTAATGGTTGAAACCTTTGGAGTTGAGTTCATTCCACTTAAGTCATACTGATAATGTTTGGACTGCAATGAGTGTTGATCAAAGGAATCTGAGGATGAGTATCCCATTCCCGTTCCTGTTGGTCGGTATAAATTGCGTGATAGTTGTTCCTTGGTCAACGGAGGTGTCACTGGGCTGTCGGCTATTGATTCACGCTTTGAACTCTGCTTTCAATCACACAAATGTACATATCAGAAACAGTAAAACAATTTATTCTCGTCTTTATAAGTTAAAACTCAAAACACTACTACGAGACCAAGTGTGACTAAAATGACTAATAGTTTGTAATTTCAAAAACAGTTTTGCCGATTTCAATGACTAAGCATATAGCAATCTTTAATTTTAGTAACCATAATGACTATGCATCTAAATACCAGAATGCGAAAGTGATAATTTACCTCATCTTCAGATCTTGCTGGAGTTGGTAACGGGAAGGCTTGGCGGTTAAGCCTTTGAACATTGTAAAGTTCCATGACTTTGTCATAGTTCTCTGCCCACCATCTTTGAGCTTGCCATTTGTTAAATGTATCGCGACTATACATGAAATGTAAACAATAATAAAGTCGTTAAGTCTACATATCAAATCATTGTATCATCTAAATTATAAATGTGATTGAAGCACTATGGTACGTGGAATTCATAAATGTGATTGAAGCACTATGCTACGTGGAATTTGATTTTCGTAAAAGGAGCAATACAACCACAACTAAAAATTTCTAAAAATCATTTACCCCGGACAAAAAATTGGCAACTACATTGTTCCTATTGTCTATGCTTCTCTGTTCTGTCTTAGTTTTCTTTGTTCTATGAAGTTGCGTTCAAACGAAACACTATTTCTTCAATGTCATGAAAACAACCAATCCTTTTTCATGTGTAAAAATTACGAGCAAAATTTTAAATCAGTCTACAAATGTAATTGCAGCTGCTATATAAAGATTTTAAATGTCTCTTCAACAGCATTGCATCACATCGGCCAAACTTGTCCATATTTTACAGTAATATCAAATTTTGCAGCATAACCACCATTATGATGAAACTTAAAACCGCGATATGAAGTGGACAGTTAGACTCTAAGCTTGAACTCAAATAATCCTGATTTGTTGCCAATTGGTCATGATAATTTAATTGTTATTTTCCCACATTAGATAAATTTTCAGTTTTTAGTGGAGTATGAACTTGATATCGATTATGAAGGCTACTCAAGTAGATGCTTTTTGACAAAGAATTCGAACATGAATAATTCTTATTAAAACCAATCATGCTTTGTAGAAATGAAGTTGTTTAAGGTCACCATTGATCAAACAATGGAATTGTCTAGGCAATCAAAAGCAGGTAGGACCAAACTTTTGATGTTAATTTCGCACCAAATAATGAAATGATTTGGTTGTTTTAGTCGTTTTAATATTAGCATAAGACCACACTATTTCTTAAATTTGTGATCTGAAATTCAGGATATAAAAGACAGAATCATTCATGGATTGACCCACCCACCAGCAACATAATGGTAGTAATTGCACCACAAGTCATCATGTAGGACCAAAATACACTAATGTCATGCGTGCTTTTATCTTACGATAACATAAAATAAATAAAGACAAAAATACTAAACTTATGTAAGAGTACAAGACCATAACTTATAAATCATAAATTTTGGAAGAATTCTTTGTATGAGATTTTATTAACGAATTAACAAATTTAATAGTCTTTTTTTGTTATGTAGCTTACTGCCTGGAATTTCACCTATTAAAGGTGAATAGTTGCAGTGTTGCGGATTCGATTGCACAGCTACTAACTGAGATGACTTAATAGGACAATAAATTTTATACTTAATGCCTAAGTTGGAGAGATGTTTTAATCACTAAATCCCAACTTTACTATAGTCAATGTTATCTATGTACTATCATTTTGTTAGGTCCCTTGTACCCACCTAAGTTCACATTTTGTCTTGTTTATAGTTTTGGAGTGGAAGATTATGAAAACACACCTCAGCAATTTGCATAATAAAAGACAAAAACTGTTATTATAGGATGACAAAGTCACATAATTCGGCCTGAAGAGATTTGAAAAGAGAACAAAAGAGCTTTTCCGACCAAAAGACAAAACCAAATTTAAAGGTTCCTAACACTGTTAACACTGGCCCACAAATTACTTTGGAGCCAGAATAAGTTTTTCTTTTGGAACACTTTTGGGATTGCTTTTAGCAAAGGCGTGAAACTTCAAAAAAGGAGGGTTTGGGCCCCACTAAAGTTCTTTTGTGAGGACAGGACTATTGTATGGTTTGGGCTAAGAAGTGAGAATACTTGTTTTGGTATGAAATGGTGACTATGAATTATGAGAGGAATATATGAAACAGACAAATAGAAAGAGAAAAAATGAGGGATGTAATGAACATCAGGTAAGAAGAAAAACATAAATAGAGAAAGAAAATAGATGTAGAAATGATGTAGGGAAAAGGTGTATGTGAATTTTAGAAATGTTTATGCATATACTTGTGTTTTACATGCATTTCACACTTCACTCTTTTTCTTTAACACCAAAAAATTTATTAGAGCTTTTTGCCATAATACTCAAATTCACACCCACAAGACATTATGGTGTTTTTTTACCAAAATGGATCACATTTACAAGAAAATGTGAAAAAGGTATAACCAATCACTCATGACACTAGATAATTGGACTAAGGATTCTTCAACAATAAGGAGAAATAAGTGAGCATAATTGATAAGGAGAAAGCTATTACAAACTTGGCGGAATTTGTGCAAAAGGAAAGAAAGGAAAATGAATAAGATAGTAAGTACTCCAACACCAACACTAACACTTGTAATTACTTTAAATTTATCTATTTTTTTCAATTATTATCGACGTCAAAAGTGTAGTATCTGTGATCATGGTTTATAGAACAAAACCTTCTAGTGTTGATGATAATCAGATATTGGTAAGCCTTGAACCCCTTACGCCTTTCCCAGCCCAAGTTCCATTTTGACCCAAAAAAAAATAGATAAATTTTAAGGCTGTGTTTGGCTTGAAGCCCTAACATTTACATGACAAACATTATGTTCATAGTCAATTTTTACACGTGGAAATTCTCTCAAAATGAAAAGAGAAATATGCGAGACGGTGAGAGATAGATAAGAAATATGATGCCAAAAAAAGAAAGTGAGATTTTGTATTCTAAATTTAGATTGATTCTCAAAAATAAATAGTCTCAATTGTTTGTTGAAGGATCATTACTCACCACATTCAAACATGCATAAAAAACAAATAAGCCTAATATTGCACTAGTACGAGTTATAAATGTTTTATACTCAGAATAGTCACTTTTCTTGAAACAAACAATAGCTGTTTAATCCAAGGTTTTCCTTTTTAAAAAGAAACAAACCATGTGATGTAGATCTTAGATTTAATTCATACTCTACTTTGAAGTTTTTCTTATAATATTATTTTTTGTAGAGTTATATATTTTTATTTTAATTATTCTAGTAATTCATCATAAATAAAATTTTGAGAAACAAATAAATATAAAACAAAATTGTACAAATTAATTAGACTAATTTTCAATTTTACTTTATTGCTTACAAGTTTTTTTAAATATCTCTGGTACTCTCTTTGTGTACTCTTTTAATAAGAACTACTTCTATATGCTTTGCAGTTAGGTTTTTTTTTTCTTTTTCTTTTACTCAATACATAATTTGCAGTTTGTGATCTCTTTTTGTTTGATAAATATTTTATTTTTCTAAAAAAAACTATATATAAATGTAGTATCAAAGTACATGAAATTTTCACCAACATAATTAAATATTTATAAAATAAAATCAATGAATGTATAAAAAGAGAATAGTTTATGCACGCTTAATTTAAAAAATCCTTATTATTATAAAAAATTAAAGAAAAAAAGTTCAGTTTTGTATATGCACCCTTTGTTTTTACTAATAAAAATATAAAGTAACTAATTTTAAATAACAGTGTTTTAAAAACCGGATCGGACCGGTCGGTCGGACCGGTCGAATCGGGAACTGGCCAGGTAACCGATCTGGTTCAATAGTTGGATCGGGTATGCCATCAAACCGGTGAGAACCGGTGAAAACCGGGAAAACCGGAAAACCGGCGGTTTAATTGGTTTTTTTTTTAATTTTTTTAACATTTTTTTAAACTTTTTTTTAATATATTTAGTAGTGTATTACTTAAATAGCATTCTCACATAGTTTTTTTCGTTAGTGACAAATTAAAAACTTTATTGTTTATTTGTTATCTTTGCTAATAAATTTTCTTAAATAGCATAAACATATTGAATTTTATTTGATTTTCTTTTTAGGAGGATCCTATTTTGAATTAAATTTGGTACACATTGGAGTTATTTTGTTATAAACTATTCAATTAGATTATGTTGTAATTAGACTTTATTTAGATTATGTTGTAATTAGACTTTGTTTGCAATTAAACTTTGTAATTTTTTACTATATTTTGTTATGTGTGATACCTTTGTTTAAAATTTGAATTTAAGTTATGAAATTGTGAGTTTATGATATGATATTTTTAAAAAATTTAAAAACTAGTTATATTTTTTTAGAGACTGAATCATCTGGTTCGACCGGTTTTATACCTATATAATGATAGGTCTATTCAACCGAGTTATCCGGTTTAATCCAGTTAAATCCGGTTTGGTCGTGCGGTTCGACCAATGACCCAGTGGTTCGACCGATAAACCAGTGACCCAATACCCTCACCGGTTCGATGACCGGTCCGATTTTTAAAACACTGCTAAGTAATATTTGTTATTTTAATAAAATCCAATTTACTCGTCTTAGAATAAAAAAAAAAATTAATTTCTATCGAATCATATTAAAAATTTTAAATAACGCATAATGATATATTTTCATTGAAATGTAAAATTATCCTGTGAATGCATCTCCATTATACTATTTTTAAAAAAATAATGAAATTAAAAATCATGCACGTAAATAAACACAAAAATTATTTTTGGTCAATATTCATGCATGTCAAACAAATAAAGAAAATACGATTTTTAAAGTATCACAAAAATTCTCAACATAGATCCACTCTTTCTTTTTTTTTTTTGGTGAAAATTTTCCACAGCTTCTCACTTTTTAACCTATAGGTCCAACTTAAATAACCCATACAACTGTAACCCTAATTTCTTGTTAATCATCTTAATTAAAATGTCAAAAAAAAGTAGCTAGAGAGTAGAGTATAGAGATAGATGAGTGTAGAGACTAGTGACTTTAACTCAGTGTGATAATGACACTGTATAGAAAAAGAAAGAAAGCCACACAACATTGTAATTACTCATTATTATCCCTACACCACTAGCAGGGTCCATCTCATTCATTAACCCTCAACAACACAATCCAATCTCAAAACGACACCGTAACAAATCATACGACACACTCATATCATACCCAATCCCAAAACGACACCATAACAAACTATACGACACAGTAAAAACGTACCTGAACCGTATCCGCTTCAGATCATTCCCGCCACGAGTAAGCGACACAAAAGTAATCAAAACGCCAGGCTCCACTTGCGCCACCCACTCCTTCCCTTCTTCCTCCTCCAAAACCACCACTCTCCGACCACTTCCACCGCCGAACGACGACGAAGACGAACTCGGCGTTCCTTCTCCACTCGAGATCCCTTTCAACCTCGCCTCCATCTCCTTCCCCCATGTCCTCGTCCTCCGAAACTTCTCCGAGTCAGTTTCCGACTCCGAATTACCGGTCCTCAACCGACTCGCCGGCGCGCATGGATTACAGTGTTTGTAAACACCGGAGGCTTTTAACGCCATGTCTTTTATCTGACACGTCAGCGATTTTACGTTCTTTGCATTGGTGTTTGAGTCTGAATCGTCGCCGTGACTCAGTGAGTCGTCGCCGAGTTTCTTCGGACGTGCTATGCATGTAAGCATTTTTTATGTTCGCAGAGTTTAGATCGAAATTGTGAAGAAACGAGACGAGAAAAAAACAAAAAAAATGGAGGTGGAAATAGTAATGTGGAGTGTGCGGTTAGTTAACTGTATCAGGAAATGTGAAAATCGAGGAACAGGTATTTGTAGGCGGCATGCGTAGCAGTCAGTGAGTGACTTGAGTTCAGAAAATCAGAGATTCTCTGAAAAATTAAAGAGAAAAGAAAATTAATTAATTAGGGGACATAATTTCTGAAAACAAGTAATTAAAATAATAAAAATGAAAAAAGAAAAGGTGTTGAATTGAATTGAAAAGAAGAGAAGTACCATGTGCATGACATTGTGGTGATGGTGGTGGAAGAGATATCAATTGAATTTTTAGTGTGTATTTATGAGTCTATTTTTGTTTTTGATGGAAGAGGAGAGGATTTTGTGGAATAATAGGAAAGTGTTTCTTCTTCTTCGTTTCACTTTTGGGTCTTATACAGTTTGGATGATGTTATGTTCAACGGCATGTTAATTTTGACTGTTGCGGTTCTTTAAATGGATATTATATTCGGGCTGCTTATGTAAGTATTGTTGCGGTTCTTTAAATGGATATTATATTCGGGCTGCTTGATGTAAGTATTGGGCTAGGCCCATTAAGAAAAAATTTATGAGAATTTCTTTGTACAACTATATAGAATGAAAAAACAACTCTGAAAATCTTAAAATACTTTTCGGAAATGCATTTCCGAAGGCACCCATATCTTAATTTTAAAGATTTCGAATAGTGATTTCTGAAATTCTCCTTAATCAGATTTCAATGATTTCGGATATGCATATCCGAATTCACCAAAATGCTGTTTCGAAGATGCATAACCGAAATATGCAGATTTTCAATTATTCATTTTTTTCCAAAACAAGAACATAGTACAACTAAAATTAAAACCTCCTACTATTCGATAAAATGTAATGGAAATAAAAAATACGCAAAGATAGATTAAAAAATCGATATTCTAATATGAAAGTAGTTGTTCGGATAAGTACTCAATGTAAAAATATTACAACACCAGATAAAAAATCGTAAATAAAACATAAATAGGCATCTACTACTGAGTGTGCCTAATGCAAACTTCCTACGACTGCCTCTGCCTCCCATACCCCACCGCACTAGATGCCTCACCGACCATCCTCTGCACTATGGCAACCGCCTCTGGACCGCCATGCTCAATGATCCCTCTCTCCAATGTCTCCTTCCCTATAGAGTGTATCCGCTGACAGATCGGCAAGAGATTAATGGCATGGTCATTCTCGGCCTACTGGTTCTCCAAGAGCTCCTCATGTGTTGGCCTAGGGTTGGACGCCCAGGAGCATCGGGTGTCTTGATAGGATGTGACACCTGATAGAACCATGTCAGATATCCATCTACATAATGCCAGCTCTGGGTGGCGCGTGTACGCTGATACTCCTCTAGGACTAGATGATGCGCTAAATCATCAAAGATAGCAGTGAGCTCCTGACGGGTAACGGTGTCAGGAGCAACCTCAAACGGAGACCTCGATATCATCGGCAGACGTCCAAACTATCTCATGCACCGCTCGAGAAGATACATGACCATAGTGTTGGTCCCACATTCCAACCATCCAGGATACAGTGTGATGTTGTCGAATGGGACAACATTACTGTAATCAACGAAGGACGTCCACTGGATGTCATCGTGAGCAGTACGATCCAAGTATACATGATATGACCCAACTTTCTGATTCCCCCTCTAGAGGACATATCGTGCAGCCCTCGGCATGGCAATGTAAGCGGGATCAGGATCGTAGTCGTGGATGCGGTGGAAATAAGAGATGATCCAGCTCTGAAACACAAATACGATAATATGTTAAATAGAAATATGATATAATTAAATGTGACATAATTAAATAGAAATGTACCGTAAGGATTGTGCAAGAGTCAGTCAACTGTCTGGTCATCCAATTGGAAGCTTCATTCAGCTTCTGGTATAGGTATACCAGAATGGCGGCCTCCCAGTTCCACTTGTGAACTATAGTCAGATCAATAAAATACCGAAGATAAGTCATGTCCACGTAGGTTGCACTTTTGTCCACAAAGAGTGTAGTGACTACCAAGAACATGAACCAACACCGTAGAGCGCAACCACGGTGATACTCAACAAAACCCCGTCACCCTCCTCCTCGGACTCCGCTGCCTCCACCAAGTGGTTCTCATAAAGATCTTTCAAGCTGGAGAATCGGATATGCGCCCCACTCGTCACTCCGCACTCATAATCCGCCATATTTGGGTCCATACCCAGATAATCCACCATCCACTCGATGGCCTCAACCCGCTGTATCCCAGAATGGTCCAATAACCTCCCTCTGATCGGTAGGTGGAGCAGACAGGTAACATCGTGGAGGGTGATCATCAACTCCCCAACAAGAAGGTGGAAAGACGAAGTCTCCTTGTGCCACCTTTCAGCAAATGCCCACTGCATGTCGTGGCTGATGGTACTATATCTGGTCATGCATAACCCGCCAAGCCCGCTCCCAACTACAACATCATTAAACCACTGAGCATGTGGTTTAAACAGATCAAATATTTTTCGCGCATGGTTCACGAATTTTATGGTCGCCCGTTCCTGTCACAAAAAAAAATAATGTTATCTAAACTGTTAGATGAAAGTGCAATAAACACATAATTAAAAAATGGTTAAATTATAAAGGGCAATAAAAAAATCTCTCTCTTCCAAACTCGTCGAGCGACATGGTCATGATAGTAAATCAACACAAATGTGTCTGCAGCCCTCTCGGGTAGCCCTCCTCCTCTACATCATCCTAGCCGTGCTCAAGGTGAACATCGGGTATCTCCTCCTCCTCAAGTCCCACCTTCTCCTCATCCTCACGTGCCTCCTCCTCACGAGAGGAAGATGCCTGAGACCGCCGACTCCTCGATGCAGATGAAGATCTTGCAGGCGCGTCATCCATTTGGACTAGTACTCGAACTCGACCCCGTCCCCGAATCACTGCTTACTGTGCAGCTCTCTTGCGCCGAGCTGAGGCTGTCTATGTCTCCCTACCCTATCTAAGTCGAGCGGTCAGTCCTGGTTACCTGCTATTTTCTTGAAAAAAGTGCAACCAGTAAGATTTTGAAACAAATTTGAAAATTAAAAAAACAGTTCAGACCATATTTCAGAAGTGCAACTCCGAAACTGGTCAGAGGTGATTTTGGAAATGCACTTCCGAAAACACATGCGAACAACCATTTTTGGCATACCACAATTTCTTGCCCTAACTCAATAAAAATCCAATTTTTACCAACTAAACACTATCATTGACCTACAATAACTACACCCTACAACATTTTTCTAATTTTTAACAACCCTAATAATATTTCCAACTTAGAGTTCACAGTTATGGAAACTTAGACTTTGTTGAAGCTTTGAGTTGATTTGAATGAGGCTTTGAATGCTTATCTATGCTTGGAACTAGTTGTAGAACAAGAATCCTTTAAATGCAAGTTAGCACAGATGGGTTTGTTTGAAAAAAGTTTGTATTGAAGAGAATGAAAATGAAGGGGTGTCTGTTTGGGTTTTGTAAAAAACACAACAATTTTCAGAGATGCGTCTCCGAAGACACCTTTTTTAAAAAAAATAAGGTTATTTCGGATAGGCATATCCGAAATTTTTTTTTAAAAAAAAAAAGGTATTTCAGATATGCATATCCGAAATCACCTTTTTTTTAAAGAAAATTGTGCCTTCGGAGATGCACATCCGAAATTTAGGGATATTTTGGGATTTTCATAATAGGTGTCTAAGAAAGCATATGGGTCCAAAAAGAAATTCTTAATTTTATTTGGTATCTCTATGATTATACTTGTATCCCTATAATTTTTTTAAAATGTCAATTTTATTTTTCAATGTTTTTAACCAATTTACCGTTTCACTTTTTACTATTCACAAAAAAATTTGAAAGTTGCACCCCTACGCATTCATTCCGGAACACATTGAGAAAGACTTTTGTTATGTAATTTTACAAACCGGAATAGTTGCATAAAGTGGTCTGATTTTGAGTCAATCAACTTCTGGAATAATTTAACAGAGTGTTTGGTATGGGCCACAAACTTTAATTAAATTGAAACACTTCTCAAAACTCTTTCGGTAGTGCAATTGTTTAACTTAAACCTGAACTCTTTTTGTAAGTCATTCAATGTGTTTTTGTAATATTTTTTCAACTATGAAAATTTCGCTCTAAATTTGTAAAAAAAACGATAAATTTGTAGATACCACGAATATATTATCTACTGCTCAAATATTTGATACTCGAGAAGAGGTTATAAGATGGATTAAAGTGGTTGGAATCGGAAATAAAGTAACTGTAATTATCACTCGTTGAGACACCAAAACAGGCATGAGAGGAAGAAGCAACAAAATAATATTTGGTTGTGATAAACGGGGAAAATACAAGGATAAAAGTGAAACTCAAAATGCGACTAAGAGATGTAGATGTTCATTCAAAATCTGGTTGACTCCAGCAAAAGATGGGTTTGGATGGAAGGTTGATGTAAAATGAGGAGTTCATAATCATGGATTATCTGATACATTAGAAGGCCATGCCTTTGTTGGTAGGTTAACCACATATGAGAAGCAGCATGTTGTTGATTTGACAAAGATACATGTTCCATCTAGACATACATTGATTTCGTTGCAAGAGTGAGATCTTGAGAATATCACTCGGATCACGGAAATATATATGCATAAGATTGTGGTAGAAAAAGAGATAAGAGGTCTAATAAGTGAGATGCAACATTTTCTTAAGCTTATAGAGGATGTAGACTATGTTTACTGGAGAAGAAAAAAAGATGACTCCGAAGTTGTGAGAGATATTTTTAAGCTCATCCAGATTCGGTTAAGTTGCTGAATATTCTTCCTATTGTATTAGTTATGAAAAACACTTATGAGACAAACAAATATAGACAGCCTTTGTTTGAATTTGTTGGCATGACATCGACCGAGTTGACATTTGCTGTTGCATTTGCTTATATGGAGTGTGAGCAGGCATGGAGTTTTTGTTAGGATTTGGATAAGATGGAGCAATTGTTTGTGAAGAAAGATTTGTGTTCACAAGTGATTTTGACGGATAGAGATCTTTCTTTGATGAAATTAGTTGAAGTTGTGTTTCCTACAACGATTAATTTCCTATGTCGATTTCACATTAACAAAAATATTGGTGCAAAATGTAAGCAATATGTGGTGAATGACATGCAACAGACGATAGACACATTATTGATGGAAGTTGTATGGGTTAGTGATGAGGTTAAGTATAGGCAACAGTTGCAACAACTTGAACAAACATGTTTTAATTGTAGTGAATTTATTGATTACGTGAAAGTCACATGGTTGACTCCATATAGGCACATATTTGTTGGAGCACGGATTAATCGAGTGCTTCATTTGGGTAACACCACGACTAACCGTTATGTCATATTTTTTAGTATTTTTATTATGAATTAATTTTTACGATGTCATTTTAGTATTTTTATGTTGTTTTATTTTTAGGGTTGAGTCTGCACATTGGAAGTTAAAGCAAATGTTGAGGAATAGTATTTGGGTCATGGTCAAATGTTGGGAAGTTATGAATAACAATCCTAAGTTGCAAATATGCAATATTCGAGCTTCTTTTCAAAAAAAAATTCATGAAGTTGAGCACGCACACATAAGTCTATTTTATGGTAATCTGCGTGGTTTTGTATCTAGAGTTGCTTTGAGACGCATTGCTGAAGAGTTATCAAGGGTTGATTAAGTTGGAACTACAGGAAAAATGTGGTTGTACTTATAGAACATATATGGGTTACCTTGTGCTTGTGAGTTAGAAAGATACGTTCTGGGATGTATATCAATACCAATAGATAGTGTTCATCTTCATTGGAGAAAACTAAGTATTGAAGATAAGTTGTGTAACATCCCGATTTTTTATTTTATTTATTTAAATAATTATTTTATGGTTAGTTATTTAATTATTACTTGATGTGATGATTATTTAATTGTGTGTTATTGTGTTAATTGAGTTATTTGAATTATTGGTAGAATAATGAGATAATAGCTACTAGGCCTAATTATTAGAAATAGAAATAATAAGGGTGTGTGAGAAAGGCTAAGCCCAATAATGAAATAAGATAGTAAGATGGATTAGGTTTAGTCTGATAAATTATTTTTGGTAGAAGAGAAGCGAGAGAACTCAAGAGAAGAGAAAGAGGAAGAAAGAGAAGAATAAAGAGAAAGGAGAAGGGAATCTAGAAGAAGAAAGATCTTCAAGAGTTAAGAGAGAGAATCCTCATTATTATGGGTATATATGTATGCAATGGTTTGTATGCTTAGTTTTTTTCATCTCTCAATTTCTCAGAATTTTCTATGTTAGGGTTTGTGTTGAATCTATGAAATTATGTGATTCATCATGTTTTATGTTGTTATAATGTCAATCCATGAATAAAAACATGATTAGAAACCCATATGTGTATGCTTGTTGGATGTTGGTGGTTTTTGTTTGGATTAACACGATTTTGGAAGTGTTGTCAAAAATCTGGTTTTTCCCCAAAATTCACAGAGCGCGCGTCGCGCTGATGGGGCGCGCTTAGCGCGGAAACTTCTGACTTGGCGCGCGTAGCGTGAATCTGGGCGTGTAGCACGGCCTGTCATGTAATTTTGTGATTTTTGATTCTTTGACTTGGGATCCCGTATGCTTATAATTTAAGATGGATTTCTGTGTGTTTTAATAATGTATTGATGATGGTTGGATAGGTTTCGAATCAAAAATGAATTCGTACATGATGTTTTTGGTGAATTTTGTGAATAACATGAATTGGCTTGTGTGCTATAAGTTGTGTGTAATCAATAAATTCTATGTGTATGCCTTATTGATGATAAATGTGTGTTCTGCAATGTTTTGGTGGATAATTCGAATATGGAGAATTATTGTGATATGCTTGGATAGTTAAGGCTGTGTGATAATCTTAATTGCATATGTTGTGAATTTGTTTCACATGCATTCATGGGGAGATGATACTCCGGTTGATGATACTCCGGTTTAGGCTTTGATCCTTGTGTGGAAATAGAAGTGTGGCTATGTTCCTTTGTGGATTCGAAAGTGGTGGATTCTATGTTCATATTTGAGGGCTTTGGTATTGTCCGGATCAGAAGTGTGACTTTGGTTCTTGAATATAGAATTGGGAGTGGTGAGCTTGAGGTTCACATTGATACCACATGCATGAGTCGCATTAATTGCATTTGGAGTCACATTGGTTGCTATTTGATGTTTGAATTAATGTGTACTTATGTGATAATTGGAAATTTGTGCTATGTGCAATTTTTGTGGAACTCATTTAATTATGAAGTGTGATGAATATTTGGATTGTTGTATGCTATATTCATTGTTCATATTATAAATATTTATAATGCTGTGAATTCTCACCCTTCTGTTTGAATGATGTTCTATGCGACATTGTGCAGGTTCGGACGAGTAGTGTGCTTTCACGAGGATTAGCCAAGGAGCTTATCGGTTATTTCGATTTTATTAGGTAGAGAGTCAATGCTCTAGTCATGTAACACGGGGGTATTTGAACTCATGTTTGTTATTTTGAGATGTTGTTATTATTTTCTCTTACTTAACTTTTTATTTGGATATATTATGTTGAGTGACCTTGGTGCCTATGTTGAATCTATATGACTTATTGATGATATGATAATGTCATTATGATTGGTAGATTATTATAGTATGGGATATGAACATTAAAATGCTTGAGAAAATATTGTTACGTTGCGATGCGCATATTGATGAAACATGACGTTTAAATAGGTGTTATAAATATGATCAGTTATATGTGATGTACATTTATGTTTGGTTTTCACTATTGTCGAAACGACATGTGGCACCCTTTTTGTAATATGCATGCTTTATTACTCTGTTAATATATGATTTATTTGGGGATAGAAAAGGGGTGTTACAAGTTGCTGGTAGATGAAGAAGATGGATCATAGGTGGATATGAGTAGTGCAATATATGAATTTTGGAGAAGTTTTAGATTACTAGACGTTGTTGATAAAAGAGCATTAAAAAGTAGGGTTTGTGAACTTTCTTACCCCATAACAACTTGAATGTGTCCACTACCTGAGAAAATAAAAACCAAATGAGGAGTGAAGAAGAAATGGAAGAAACTAGATGGGTGTCGCACTCTCGCGAAAAATAGCCTCGAACAACAAAGTTGTCACTGGACTTTATTTATCCCCGGAGGGAATGGAAAACATAGAGAAAACCCGAAAAAAAGAAAGGATAAGAAAATGTCTTACTACCAAAGGTCGGGTAAGGAAGTCGGTTACAGGAGGAGAAGGTATTAGCACCCCTCACGTCTGTGGTACTCCACAAGATCCACTTAAGTTTGTTCTAATCTAAGGGTGTAAGAGTCTAAAGCCTAATTCTAAAGGAATGCATGCAAAAGAAGGAAGAGAAAATACGGGGAAAAGAAGGAATATTTACAAAATTGTGCTAGTAAGAGTCTCCCCGCGATATTTTTTTTTTGTTTTGTGTTTTTTATTGGACAAAGTTACATTCGCATTCTAGCATTAGGATAGTTGCTCGCTGAGTGGAGTCTTATGTGTTACCTGTTTGCGATTGAAAGGAAGTAACATGTCCGATTAAGGGAAAGAAAACCATGAAGACAAGGAGAAGAGAATTGTTTGTTGAGTGTTTTGATGTAGATAATGATGAATTAATCCCAATGCAAGGATACTCACCCTTCTCTACCCTTTTTAGGATTTGAGACTTGAATCACACAAAAGACTATGAATGAAAACAAAACATGTTTAGGGAATGCACCCGCTCATTCTGTTCCATTACTTATGGCTCATGTTAGTATGATTCTTGTGAATATTTATTAAGTGTTTTATGTGTTTTGTTGTGTTTTTTATGGGAAAATTTTGTGATTTGAACCACACCAAAGACTATGAATGAAAGAAGAACAAGTTTAGGGAATGCACCCGCTCATTCTTTTCCATTTCTTAAGGCTCGTGGTAGTGCGATTCTAATCTTTATTAGTAAAATGTTTTTAAAGTTGAAAAGAAAAGAAGAGAGGGTGGTCAGTGCATTTTGATGCACATTATCCTATGTTTACACTTAGGCATTTCTATGATTTGCTTTGTTTATTTTTATGTTTTATAATGTTTTTCTAATTTAATTTATTTTTACCTTTAATGGATTTTTCATATTTAATTTTTAGCATTAGCAGCTTTTACGGAAAAATTCATAACTAGAACTACAGGATTCAGATTGAGGCTTCCTAGTAATTATTGAAAAGCTAAGAAAAGAGATATAACTTTCATGTTGAATCTAGAAGCTGATTTGGATTGTAGATGTCTCAGAAAAGTTGTTGAAGTTTTAGTCTTACGAAACAATTAGTTTTGAACCGTTTTTTGGGCCGGGATTTTCATGTTTTTGACTCAGTTGGGTTATGACCCGAATTCCTTGTTCTTTTCCTATACATAGGCATCCGCGGTACTATTTACTAGACGTTTTTACTATTCATGAAATTATTTTGCAAGCTTGTACGAATTCCATGGAGGACTAATTTCTTTGAGACAATTCGCTGTATTCAGGTTCTGACCTTAAGGTTATTATAATTATAATTAAGTTTTTATTCCTTTCAATATTATTCTATGTTCTTGCATGCTTAATTCAAATTGCATAGATTTTATTAATTTGATTCGATTAATTACATGATCCTAACCATAGTCACACTGGCGTTTTCTTAATCTGTTATCATGTTCGATCAATTCATGTTTGCTTAATTCATGAAACTTAATCCCGTTTGCTTAATTTGGATAATAGGATCATACATAATAAAATACTCATCGAGCTTGTCACTGAATTTGTATTCGAATAGGAATAGATAATCCGCTTAGGAGATTGGAATTATGATAATCGGTGATAGATAGGAACCAAATCAGCAAATTGACTTTTCATCTTATTTTGATAATCACTTATTTACCCTTTTTGTTAAATCAAACCTTAAACCAACCCCCCATAAATCGTTTTTAATTAGTTATTGTCGTTATCGTAACTATATCCGAATTAAGCACTTATTTACCCTTATTTACCCTAGCGATACGATACTCGAGTCATTGTCGTTATCGTAACTATATTTCAAAAATACTCATTTTTGATCCGTGAGCGACAATGGATCAAAGGGCGATGAAAGGAATGACTATCCTATTGTTATCATCTTATGGTTTGAATCCTAAAGTCTAATCAATTCAATTTAATTTGTAGATTAAGATTGAATCAATATTCCTAAGGGAGCATGCAACTGGGGGAGCAAAGAAAAAATAGATCTAAGCAATCATGTAAACAAGTAATGGAATCAACAAGATCAAGCACAAAGTCAACAAAAAGTCAAACAAGGGACAAGGGCATTTTAGTCATTTTGAAAATAGGGAAAGATTACTCAAGAAATAAAATCTAAACCATAAAATATTAAAAGAGATGTGTGACAGGGCATTTGTATTTTTATTATCAAGGGAATGGAATTAAAAAGAAATTAGAATTAAGACAAATCTCATCCGTTGTCTACTCCAATGGTTATTAGATCATTAAATGTAGAGAAAGATTCTTTCAAACCTCGTAAAAGAATGAAGAATTGCTTGGTCATGAAGTACCCAATCTCAGTGCAATTGGAGCACTGATGTAACTTTCTAAATATACATGTTATGATATATCAGTTGCAGTTAATTTATTAGCAAGATACATTTCTTCACTTACACGATGACATTGGAGCGGAGTCAAACATATACTTCGTTATCTTAGATGTAAAATAGACATGGGTTTGTTTTATACCAAAATATTTAAATTCGAATTAACAGGTATGCAGATGTATGTTACTTGTCAGATTCTCAAAATGGTAGATCGCAAACAGGTTATTTGTTTACATGTGATGGTACAACTATTTTATGGAACAACTTTATCTGATCATGCAAAACTTTTAGCACTAGATGAGGCAAGTCAATAATGCTTTTGGTTGAGATCCTTAATCCAACACATACAGAATACTTGTGCTTTGTCTTTTGGAAAAACAAATACAACGAACATATATGAAGATAATACTGCATGCATCGCTTGATTGAAACATCATTACATTAAAGGAGACCGAACAAAACACATCTCCCCAAAGTTCTTTTTCACTCATGATCTTCAAAAGAATTGTGATATAAACATCCTACAATCCGTTCATGTGATTATCTTGCAAACCTTTTAACAAAATAACTCCCAAGTAGACATTTTAATTAACTAATACAAAAGACTGGTCTTCATCATTGAAGAAATAGTCGTTCAGATGAGAAGGAGAAATGAATTTATTTTAAAAGGATATTGTACTCTTTTTCCTTCATTAGATTTTTTTCCAGTGGGTTTGTTTTAAATAAGATTTTAATGAGGCATGTCCAAAACAAACATCAAAGAGAGAGTGTTATGAATAATTGGATGATTGTCTCCCATTAATTTCATTCCTTATTTATAATAAATTGTATTTATTACATGATGTCTTATAAATAGGATCAATCTCATTGTTGAAGATTACACCAATGAAATAGTATAGACAAATTATTCTCGTCTTTCTCTCTTCTCTTTTATCTTCTTTTCCCTTATTTCATAACACAAATAATAATAAATGTGTGTAATAGTTGAAAGTTATAGGTAGTTGAACTAATTTCCATAGAAATGTTGGATTCCTTTCCTTTTAAGTATGATAATAACTATAGGAAAATCATTATAAACAATATTTATGAAAATAAAAAATATACGAGAATAGTTTTTAAAAGCTTAAAATAAACATTGGATTGTTACATTTCTTGTGTCACATTACCGAAAATATAATTTCAATACTTATAACAAACCCACCCTTAAAATTCTCATTTTGAAATTATTGTTAGTGATTTTACTCACTACTACAAAAAGTATCATTTGTAACGCCTCCGAATTTTATTTCACCACGGACAAAGAATTTACCGTGGTAGAATCTATTCAATTAGGCATTTTTCTTTTATTTCCATTTTTAATCCCACTTTTCACGACGGTTGGAACTTCCAACCGTGGTGAAAAATTGCACCTGGTAAAGAGTTCGAATCTATTGTTGTTGTTCTAGAGCTGCATTTTTTTATATTTTATCAATAGACATACAATAACGGTTGTTTCATACAACTATTGTTGTATGTAGCGCATTGTCATGGGTTCGAATTTTCTTCTTCTTCTTCTTGTTGTTCTACTGCTGCATTTTTTATATTTTATTAAAAGACATACAACAATAGTTATTTAATACAAACGTTGTTGTATGTAGCGCGCTTATTGAGTTTCTTCACTGTTATTTAGTGATTATCAATGCTCAAGACACTACTATTAGTGATCTGCGTGAAACTTAAAACTTAGATGAACTTCCAACTTAGATGAACTTCATCTTCTACCTCCTAACGTCATCTTTCATTTACGACACTCCATTTGTCTACTAAACCAAACTCGAAAACATCATATATTTCATAAACAAAACTCGAAACATAATTTCTTTCATTAAAAATTTTAAGAACTCCATCATCACTTCTCCGACTTGAATGAGACATAGAACGTATGGATTCTAGTTAGCAATGTTAGTTGTTGTTGTTCTTGTTGTTCTTTTTTTTGTTATTGTTGTTCCTGTTGTTATTATTATCGTTGATGTTGTTGTTATTCTTCTTCTTCTTCTTCTTACTGTTGTTGTTGTTGTTGCTAATGTTGCTGCTGCTGTTGTTCTAAAGTTATATTTTTTTAATTTTATTAAAAGACATACAACAATAGTTGTTTAATATAATTGTGGTTGTATGTAGCGCGTTATCCAATTTACTACCGCGGACAATAGACCGTGATTGTAAATAACTCACTAACAATCACACCCTATTTAACAATGGTTGTTCAACCGGCATTATAAGTCTTTCGCAACGGTTGTTATATGTGTTTTTTATAGTACCGACTCATTTTTAATGAGTATGCATTATTCCTTAAAAAATGTTTATTCGTAATCTCATTAGATTGATTTTATTATTATTATTATTATTATTATTATTATATATTAGTATTGTATATTATTTTGTTTTTTAATTATAAAATTGATTATTTATTATCTTTTTTATTCTTTTTCAATAAATGCAGCAGTTTTTTATTTCTTTAGTTATTAGGAACAATTTCTAAAGCTAGCACTTAAAACTCATTTTACAAATTAATAAAAATTATTTTTTTTTTAAAAATCAATAATTCGATGAACAATTTTTTTTTATTCTTGAATTGTTAGCACACAAGTTGCACAATTTATTCATTCTAAAACACGTTTTTTGTGATAAATTAATATAAAATAAAAGTTATTTATTTTCCTTACTACTAAATTAACAAGTTATATCACTTTAAAAAAAGCATTTAAATAGATGTACATCTAACTTAATGATCGATATCTTAAGACGTAAGTTATACAACTCGATCATTTTTATTTTTTTTTATAAATCGAAATTGGATTAAAAAATGATTAATTAAATGTACATCATTTTTATCCTCAAGTATCTGGACACAAGTCATAACGTTTGCTTGTTTGAACGTTTGTCTTCCTTTCAAAAATTAATTAATAACTTGATCATTTCGAGTTCAGTCTTTTATCGAATTAAAGAGGATTAATTGGACCTACATCCCTTTTATCTTGAGTATTTGGACACAAGTCATACTGCTTACTTGTTCTAACGTTTATCTTTCTTAAGCAATTATAACTCGATTTGAATTGAATCTTTTCTTTTCATAAATAAAAAATGAATTAAAAAGGATTAATTGAATGTACATCACTTTTATCCTCAGTGTTCAACACAAGTCATACCGCTTAATTGTTCTAACACTTGACTTCCTTCTAAAATAATCACGACCAACCAACGAACATTGTTTTATCCGCTCTAACGTGATCAACAAAAAATGCTTTTATCCGCACTAACATGACCGACAAGAAACATTTTTCCGCTTTAATGCGATTAGAACATTTTCTTTAAAAACAATCAACACACAAGCTTTTTCTACCAAGAACTACATAACTTTGAATTCTCCATTGCATCGGAAGATACGTAAGAGCAAGAGTCGAATTTTCTCAAGCAAATTAGTAAAAAAAACTTTTTTTTTTCATTTTGCTTGTAAATACACTTTAATTCTTATCTGATAATTAGGATACAATAAATATAATAAGGTTAACAAATTTATTTTGAAAAATTAACTAGAGGTAATTGTTTCCTTAAACATGTGTCATAGGTTGCAAATACCTTCCCAACACCAAATCGACTTCTAAACAAGAATTTGGTTGCGAAGATCATTTTTTCGTTCTTTATGGGTTTTATGAATGTTTTCCCTTTTCAAGTAAACTTTGAGGGCGACTTTATTGATTTCGAGTACGCCTCGAATATTTTTTGCATCATAACAATAAATAATATGACAACTATATCTAACCCTAACAAAAGAGAAAATTGGCCAGGCTTACTCATCGTATTTTTACAATCAAACCCTAGAAGATATAAGATGGTCAACATCTATTGATGATTCCTCAGAAAAACCTTAATCCCTCGATCCTCCTCTCATAGTCTCTCTTGTTGTGATTTCAGGTAAGAACCTAATTTATCTTGGGAACTACCTTGAATCCATGATCTCTCTTTCTTTTTAAATGCATTTCCCAACACTCTTATTTATAGGGTTGGTAAGGGTAGTCTTGCTTAGTGCAAGGCTCGTTTAAAGCACTAACTTTCTTCTAGGTTAAGCAATGTCATCTCACCCTAAAACTAGTCTTGTCGCCTTTGTTCACTAATCACACCTCCCAAGGAAAGCTTAGACACCAATCCATTACTTCATCTTGAAGTAATTAAATCATGAAGTCTTTGAACTGCCTTTTCTCATTAAGTAGGTGTGTTTGTTGGCTTAGCGAAGTTGCACCTTTGCTCACTAAGCGCGTATGTAGTCTTGGTTTAACAAGTCTTGATTTGTTGTTAAAGTTGTGGTAATTTCTTAATCCTTTTCACCCATTCTTTTTATCAATGCATAGTTAAATTATTCAGACATACATTGTATCACTTTTCGTTGATAAATTAGACATACATTCCCTTCACTAAGTGTGTGTCTGCATATTGAGTGTAAGAAGCTGACATCCCATTTCAAACGACATAGAACCACTACAAGAAAAGTGACCTATTGTGACACTCATATTTAGTGATGTCTTAATTTTTGTCACTAAATATTACTTTTACCTACACTTATATGACATTTACCTACACTTATATTTTATTTCATTGAAATTTATTGAACAATTTTATATTCTAAACAAATAATATTTTAATATAAATTATAAAATTATTATTTTCACTAAAAAAACACAATACTTAACTTTTTTTTTTAAATTATTTTCTATTCTGTTAAATTTTTTATATATAAAGATAAAAATTATCATTTTTCCAAAAAAAATAAAAATCAACTAAAAACTCATAACTTAATTTTAATTACAAAATGTAATTTTGTTTCAGTGTTTTTTCGCGTTCTCCACTATCTTCATTCTGTACGATTATGTATTTTTGGACGCGCTTTTTTCCCTCTCAAAGCGGAATAGCTTCTGTTCGAATCGTGGAAAATGGAAACAGGAACAGAAGCGGAAACGTGAAACACAATTCCGGAACACAACATGTTCGAATCGAGGAAAATCGCTTATCGTGAAAAGGAAAAAACGCCAAAAAGTGCTTATTTCGGAAGCGATTCTCAAACGCACTTCCAGAATTATCGGCACAGGTTTGATGTTCTGGTTTTTTCCATTTTGGTTTTAAGCTACAGTGTTTTGGTAAGCTATTTTACGGTTTCGATGCACTTACGGGTTTGCTATAACTTATGATTCTGAGTTGTTTTCTATGCAAACTTGGTTGTGAACTAAATAGAAAACATACATAAGATAAATTTGCTGAGTATTTTTCCGGATGTAGTGATCAGGAGAATAAAATGCAGCTTTCTATCCTGCTCGCAAAGTGTTCGATAAAATGCTTCTGCCAATACTTTCTTCTTTTTGCTTTTTTTTTCCAGTTCAATTCTTGCTACAAAATTGATGTTGTGCTGTTATTTGCTGTTATTTGCTACAACATTGGATTTTTGGTATTTGAACCTTATTTGTGATTGGTGCTTTTGGTATTGAATCCTTGAATTGCCACACTTGATGATTGTTGCTTTTCTTTGTTGATTCTTGAAGGTTATGTGAAGGGTAAATAGTCAACTACTTGCAGGTTATCAAATTTTCATCTTAATAAACATTAATTCTAAAGTCTCAATTTTTCTATCATGACCAAGTTATTTTGGATATTTCGTCGCATAGTAAGTGTTAGATGCTGGCCTAAGGATCTAGAGGGGGGGTGAATAGATCTCACAGAGTTTTTCGGAATTATTTCGAACTAAGGCGAAAGCGGTTCTGAATCGACTTGCGTCTATTCCGGACCGTTATTGCAAGGGTCGTATATGTGACAAAACCACAAGATAATTGAGATTAACGATGAAATGATATGTTATCGAATCAATATGTTTCACTATAGAAAATCGATTAACTTCTCATTTGATAAACTTTGATTTGCAATACAGTAATAATGAAAGAAGCAAAAACACAAACACTTGGTGATAATGATCAATTTGATGGTGATTCAATGTGTGATGAATTGTGATGTTTATACAAGTTCTTAATTCACAATTTTAACACTCGAATCGTTGATCAATTTGCAATTATAACCAAATATGAACAGAACGTAAATGAAAAGATAAAAGCGACAAGAACACGATATTTGTTTAGGCAGTTCGTCGATCGTCCTCGCTACGACTACGTCTGCCCCCAATTCCAAACTGAAATTGGGAAATCTTCCATTAATGTTGAAAGCAGTTTATACAAAGAAGATAACAAAGCGATAAACAATAAACCAAATTTGTCGATCCTTTGAATCTTCTTCCCCCTTAATCTTGAGCCAGATCAAGTTCTTCCAAGAGCTTCACTTTGATCCCTTTCTGCAGCGTCTTGAATTGCTTGAACACTTGTTCTTCAATCTTCACACTCAGCTGGATCCTTGATGAAGCCTCTTGATAAAAACCCCCAAAATTCACCAATCTTGGAGGACAAAACCCTCAGATTTTATTCACCAAAAACCCCACAAATCTTCACCCACTAGGAATCTTCAATTCTGTTCCATGGACGTTATCGATCTTGAACGCAAACCCTCAATGCAAAAATGATTGTGTGTAGTTGTGTTGGAGTTGTGTCGATGATCGAAGATGAGAAGCCTTTGTGTATCTTTCAGTTGTTGGTATTGAGAAACTGCAATAATGAACCTTGGACAATATATATGAGAGCTAATCAGTTGGAGCAGAGAAAACCAGAAATTTTGGCATTTTTGATCAAATAGGTCGACCTCTTGTAGTGCTTAAGTCGACCTAACAGATCTGCATTTGCTTTGAATAACATTTGTTCCCAGTTAGGTCGACCTGTTAAGGAAGTAGGTCGACCAGAATCCTCTTCAGATACATTTTGGGGACTTTTCTTCAGTTTAGGTCGACCTAGTTATTGTGTAGGTCGACCTATCAGAAGGATGTGTAAATTTCTCCACTTTAGGTCGACCTGGGTTGGGAGTAGGTCGACCTGACTGCTGTTTTTCTGAGTTCTTCTTGTTTTACTTGTATTGAGTCGACCTATATGTATAGTGGGTCGACCTGCTCTGTCTTGAGTGACCAATGCTTGCTTTTCTTTGAGTTCTTCTGCTTGTGCCTTGTTGCTTGTTTGCCTGTGGAGTTTGCCATGGATCAAAAACACCTTTGTGAGTGTGATCTTGTATTCACATACTCCCGCTTTTTGATGATGGCAAACCGGTTGCAAAAGCTTCGTCAACAAGTAGTGATAGCTCCCCCGGACTTGTATGTGTAAGCTGAAGCTTCTTCATACTGAGCTCAAGCTCCCCCGTACTCTCAACACCTATCTCCCCCTTTGACAACATCAAAAGAAATACAACAACGGGACAGTAGAAGCGAGTAGTGAGATAAAATAGATATAACACTAGCAGGGCATAGTATAATAGATAAAGATAGGTAGAAATAGCATAAGAACCACACATATTTAAAGGTACACTTTAACATACATAATAATCCAAGAGGTTAAAAAAAACAAAGTACGACAACATATAGCAATTTGAACATAATGATATGCTATGATTAAAGATGAAACACATACATGAGTAAGAAAGATATATGTATGAAGTCACTATAAGCATGTTAATTGATAGCATATTATAGCATCAATGATATTTTTGGAAGTGAACAACAACCATGTTACCGCCTTCTCAATATGTAGGTGTCACCGTTTAGTGGAAGCCTTTAGTCAATGTGGAATGATTCCTGGCTTGATGAAGAACTACCTTTACACTAAGAGAAATGTTAGCTTGAGAATAATCAATATATATATAAAGTAAAGGAATAATCTTAAGTGAAACAAATGTAATTAGCCCAAATTAGAGATATCGAGTATCCCTAATTCCCTACGAATGTTGAAGTATTGCTCCGTTGCTAGAGGTTTGGTGAAGATGTCAGCTAGTTGCTTTTTGCTCTCTACATGTTCAAATATGACGTCTCCTTTCTCTACATGATCTCTTAGGAAGTGATGCCTTATTTCAATATGCTTGGTTCGTGAGTGTAAGACAGGATTCTTACTCAAGTTTATGGCACTTGTGTTATCGCACATGATAGGTATACGATCAAGCTTAATACCAAAGTCAAGAAGTTGTTGCTTGAGCCACAATATCTGCGCACATCAGCTTCCGGCAGCTACATATTCTGCCTCAGCAGTAGATAATGCAACCGATACTTGTTTCTTGCTATGCCAACTTATCAATAAATTTGAGAATAGATGACATGTTCCACTGGTGCTCTTTCTATTAGATTTGCAGCCAGCAAAATCTGAGTCGGAGAATCCTACCAAATAACACTCATTTCCCTTCAGATACCATAGGCCATATGTAGGAGTTCCACGTAGATATCGCAGAATTCTTTTGACAGCTTTTAAGTGAGATTCCTTTGGACAAGATTGATATCTTGCATACATACACACACTAAACATGATATCTGGTCTTGAGGCAGTAAGGTACAATAGTGAACCTATCATACCTCGGTACAATTTCACATCAACCTCTTTACCTTTCCCATCTTTGTCTAGGTTAGTATTTGTTGCCATAGGTGTGTCGATCTCCTTCGCTTCACTCATTCCAAATCTTTTGAGCAGCTCTGTGCAGTATTTAGTTTGACTTACAAACGTTCCATGACTGAGTTGCTTGATTTGTAGGCCAAGGAAGAAATTTAGCTCACCCATGAGACTCATCTCAAATTCACTCTGCATAAGCTTAGAAAATTCTTTGACAAGTTTTGCATTAGTCGACCCAAATATAATATCATCTACATAAACTTGGACTAAGAGTACATCTTTATCTTTTCTTTTAATAAAGAGAGTAGTATCAACTTTACCCCTAGAGTACCCTTGGCTAAGAAGAAATTTGCTCAAACGTTCGTACCAAGCCCGAGGGGCTTGTTTAAAACCGTATAGAGCACGTTTCAGCTTATAAACATGAGTTGGATGCATGTAATTCTCAAAGCCGGGTGGCTGAGCAACATAGACTTCATTTATATAGCCATTTAGAAAGGCACTTTTAACATCCATTTGGAATAGTTTGAAGTCTTTTGAACAAGCATAGGCAAGTAAGAGGCGAATAGCTTCGAGACGTGCTACAGGAGCGTATGTCTCTTCATAATCAATACCTTCCTCTTGATTGTAACCTTGGGCAACTAATCTAGCTTTGTTTCTAGTAATAACGCCGTTTTCATCAAGTTTGTTACGAAAAACCCATCTAGTGCCGATTACTTGATGATCTCCCGGATGAGGGACTAAGTCCCAAACATCATTCCGTTTAAATTGGTTTAATTCTTCTTGCATGGCCATTAGCCAATGCTCATCAAGTAATGCGTCCT
Organism: Vicia villosa; assembly: GCF_029867415.1. Taxonomy (NCBI): domain Eukaryota; kingdom Viridiplantae; phylum Streptophyta; class Magnoliopsida; order Fabales; family Fabaceae; genus Vicia; species Vicia villosa. The sequence goes on from NC_081183.1 coordinate 103,884,776, forward strand.
TAGCGTTTTTCGGCTCAACTTGTGAAACGAAAGCAAAATGATGATAGAAGTTACTTATCTTTGAGCGTGTTGTAACGCCCTTTGAGATGTCCCCTATTATGTTGTCAATTGGATGGTCTTTCACATTTGTCCAGGCCTTAGGAAGTTCTTCATTGTTTGAGATGCTCTCTTTTTCATTTTCATCATGAGACTTATCTTTCTCTTTCTCAGCATCTTTCTTTACAATATTTTCATTCCCGTCTTCCTTATCTTTGACAATATCTTCAGTGGATGGACCTGCACCATTAAACGAAAGACCTTTCTCGACATATTTTGTATAAGATTCATCAAAAGACACGTGTACCGACTCTTCTACTATAAGTAATCTTTTATTATATATCCGATATGCTTTGCTAGATTGTGAGTAACCAAGGAAGATGCCCTCGTCAGCTTTAGCATCGAATTTACCAAGATTATCCTTACCATTGTTTAATACAAAACACTTACAACCGAATACATGGAGATGAGATACATTTGGTTTTCTACCCTTTAGTAATTCATATGGAGTTTTGTTTAGTATAGGACGTATTGTTATCCTATTCAAAACATAACACGCGGTGCTAATCGCGTCAGCCCATAAATACTTAGGTAGACTACCCTCATTCAGCATTGTTCTTGCCAACTCCTCTAGAACACGATTTTTACGTTCAACCACTCTGTTTTGTTGTGGTGTTCTAGGAGCTGAAAAGTTATGCTCAATTCCATGTTTATCACAGTATTTTTCAAAAAGATAGTTTTCAAACTCTCCACCGTGATCACTTCGAATTGCAACTATTTTGGTGTTCATTTTGTTCTGACATAATCTTGCAAATTGCGTGAAAGCTGGAAAAGTTTGATCCTTACTAGGTAGAAAGATTGTCCAACAAAATCTAGAGTAATCATCGACAATGACAAAACCATATATGTTTCCACCTATGCTTTTAGTCCTTGAAGGGCCAAAGAGATCCATGTGAAGGAGTTCAAGAGGGCGTGATGTTGAAACCACGTTCTTTGATTTAAAAGAGATTTTTGTTTGCTTTCCCTTTTGACAAGCATCACATAGATGATCTTTTGAAAACTTCATTTTAGGTAAGCCGATTACTAAGTCTTTTGTGACAACCTTGTTAAGTAAGTCAAAATTTATATGGGCGAGACGTCTATGCCAAAGCCATGAGTCTTCGCCTAGAGCAATTAGACACTTGGTACTAGACTTAGATACTTCATCCAAGTTTAGCATATAGATGTTGTTTACTCTTAAGCCATTAAACATAATGTCTCTTTTCTTAGTATGTTCTATTGTGCAGCCAGAATTTGTAAATGTTACTTTAAAATCTTTGTCGCACAATTGACTTATACTTAAGAGATTATGCTTAAGACCTTCTACTAGCAGTACATCAGTTATAGTTGTGGTAGAAGGGTTACCTACACTTCCTTTACCAAGTATGGCTCCCCGATTGTTATCTCCGTAGGTGACATACCCCTTTTTCTTTGCGTGAAACTCAACGAAAAGAGATATGTCTCCAGTCATGTGTCTTGAACATCCGCTATCAAGGAACCACAACCTTTCGGCAATGTCAAGACACTTTTCCTGTAAAATTAATTTAGAGATGGAGGTCCCCAATTTTCATTGGGTCCTTGGTAGTTGTCGCTACCGCGAAAATTAACAGAGTCGCCACTAACATATTTATCCTGAAAAGGAAGGGAATGCCAGCAAACCACAAAACAAAACAACGGTCTCGCGACCAGAGAAAAAGGGTAAGGGAGTCGGTTACGCGAGGGGAAGGTATTAGCACCCCTCGCGCCCATCGTACTCGATGGTATCCACGCCTGTGTCTAAACCTATGGGTGTGTAAGCAAAATGCGCTAATCTGGACTAAAATGAATGCAGAATGTAGGGAAAAGAAAGAGTTATGCTCGCACGGGCCCTACCCCACTGCCTACGTATCCGTTTTGCGGAATCAGAGGTACCGTAGCTCGGCTAACTAATTTCTGTTTGTTTTGTATTTTTTAGGTGAACGAATTACATTCACACTCCGTTGCTCGACCTTTGGAGGCTTATGCTTGGGAATGGAGCGGAAATAACAAGCTCTTAAGAAAAGAAAATCAAAGAGTGTGGTTTGTGTTTTAAAGAATGCATGAGGAAGACCTAAGCTAAGGGGGGAAGCTTGCTACCTAATGTTATCATACAAAGGGTACAAGTCTAAACTAAACTAACAACCTACGAGGGAAAAGGGAAGCAAACAATGATATCACACAAACGAGCGTCCGCTCGTAAAGCAAACAAACCAACGGTACTGACCGAGTGGTAGAAAAGCGGTCCCGCCATAGCCAAGGGGAGCAGCTCAACCCAAGTCAACCAAGCATTAGACCTCGCGAAAATGATCGGGCCTTAGACAAGAGGGCGGACCCCTCTCAGCAACCAAGCCGTCACGGATCGTAAAGGAAAATGGTGCGTGCGTACACCGAGCATCAACGTCAAGCGACGCGAGCTATAAGAAAGGCGGGGATCCGGCTGCATGAACCCTTTTCCTGACATACTCGATGACAAGATCTTGTGCTGGTTCAGAAGCAAGCGACGCGTAGCGTGCGCATACTGAACGGACTCGATGAGACTAGGCAGGGGTTGATTGCTAACCCTTTCCGCGTGCCTTCCATGAGGACTTAACGGAGTGCCATATAGGACTTATTACACCGTGACTCCCTGCCGCAAAGCACAAATATAAACACACCAACAAAAACAGAGCCTCTTTCGAGGACTTGGCCAGATGCATGTCTAGGTCCTACTTCTCATGTTAAAGGAAGATGCGAAAAGGCGATAAAGTGCGAGAAAAGTAAAATGAAACGGGATCAATACCAAACGGATGATGATCTGTAAACTAAAGCGAAGCAAAGCGAAGAAACTAAGAATCCCGCGAGCGAGCTAGCAAAGCAAAAGCAAATGGTCAGCACACCGATTAGCCATGAAAGCACACAAAGATCGACACGCACGTCGAGCACAATCACAATACACCTGCAAGAGGAACAAGCAAACCAAACAAGCAAGTATAAAGTAAAAGGATCGTGTCTCCCGGATGAGAACACGATACAGATGGATAGGATTGTGTCCGCAAATGAAGCGGAACACTCGGGTAATAATCTTCGATCGGTGACTATCCAAAGGCCTTTCACACTAGCACTCAAGTTAGAGATAACAAACATCGCAATCGGAATTGCGTTATTGCTATAAACCAAAAGAAACGGGCAAGTAGCATAAACATGAAATGGACAATGAAACATCAACGAGAAATCAAACATGAAGGATCTACAAATTAATGAAAACCAAGTATCTAGCTAGATAGTACGTCTCATAAGCTTTCCGTCGATATAAAGAACGTGCAAATCGGAGCTACGAGTAAAAAGTTATGCAAGATTTGAAGTTATGAAAGAAAACACAAAATTTGAACACAGGAACCGGTTCCTGCATAGGACAACCCGGTTTCTAGTACTAAAAAACCAGAGACAGAAAACTGGGAACCGGTTCCCACCTAGGGACAACCCAGTTCCTGGTACGAAAACACAGAACCAACAACATTTCAAACAGCTGGGAACCGGTTCCTGGCTGGGACGAACCGGTTCCTGGCATAAAAGCACAGGGGAGAAACAACGCAGGAACCGGTTCCCACCTAGGGACAACCCGGTTCCTGGTACAAAAAGCCAGAGAATCAGCATTTTGGATTGATTGGGAACCGGTTCCTGGCTGGGACGAACCGGTTCCTGGCGTAGTAAAACAGAATTTTATGCATTTTTTAAGCCTCGTAGCCATTCGCGATCAATCCAAAACCGTACCGACTCGCAATCAAAACAAACAAGCATCGAATCATGGATTAAACGCGTGTCATACAAGTCGAACGAGCATAATCATGCAAAGCGCGACACATCGAGCAGAGCAATTATCAAGCAAAAAGTGTAGTACATGCATTTATACGAACACGTTGAGTACATCGCAAACAACACGCATGAACATCGACGATTATACACACAAAATCATCAACGAATCACGGATTCAAACACGAACATCACAATTCATCATCAACGGATATCAATCATAAGCAATAAACATCAAATCTAACCATAATTTTCATGAACATTATCGATTCGAGCAAAAAAATGAACAAATTCACCGATCGATCATCATCAATCATCCATAAATCAAGAATAAGAAGTAGATCTAGATTTGAATTCACATAATAATCAACAATTAAGCACTTAATTCAAGATTCGAAGGCATACCGAATGAAGATCCAAACCGAAACGCGAACACGATACGAACGCGAACACGACACGAACTCGAAAACGAAATCCGGAGTGAGAGAGGGGGAGGGCGCGCGCTATGTAGTGATGAGAGGAGAAGAATTCGAATTTCGGATCTTGATTTCTTCAATCCATCTTCATGATCTTGATCCAAAATTGATGAATATTGATGAAAGTTTTATGTGATTTGTAGTTTTGATTCAAGAGAATTGAGAGAGAATTGAGAGAAAGTGTTTGTGATCTTTTTGGTAAATTGAAATTATGAGAGTCCTCCTCTTGATTTGTGAAGAGCAAAATGTTTATATATTGTCAACGCGAAATGTCCAAATTGCCCTCGGTGCGTCTTATTTTGGCTCTTTTTAAGGAAACTCGGTTCGGCTCTGAATTCCGGAACGAAACTAATGCCACTGCGAAAATGACCAAATTCTTGACTCGTCTCCGCGAGAATCACCTCAATCCGATAAGCGATGAAGAAAATACGCGCGTTTGAATGGCGAGAAACGCCGACTCATCTGGTGCGACTGTGCAGAATTTTGTGAGTACCGCTCAAAGAACTCGATAAAACCCTATCTTCGGCTCAGAATCTGAACAGGCATGTGTGACGAAGAATCGAAGCTAACGAAATTTCCAAGAAAATGCCGCCGGAGTAGACTTCATACGATAAAAACCGAAGAAGTTATGAATTTTCAAACTAGGCGCGACATACTCGAAAACACACTTTTTACCGAAACAATGCGACGATCCTTAAAATTCTGGGAATTTCCCGTGCATAATTGGCCTTCGGTCCAAACATATGAAATCTTGGTAATGATGGTACGGAGCTCCAGTTAAATTTTCAAGTGAATCCGACGAGCGGATTGGGAGATATGAATTTTCCGAGGTCCGAAACCCTACATTCAGCACTATTTTTCACTGTGAAATCTCAAATAATTTGCAAATTTGACGACCTTCCTCAAAGAATTGGCTTCCGAGCCAAACACGAAAGTTGTAGATATCGTCGAAACAGTGGGGAGAACGCGGGAACTTAGCTCATATCACCTCCCCAAATATGACTTGTGAATTTTCTCGTATTTCCACTGTTTAAACCATTTTTCACGCCTTTCTTCTTAAACCCATGAAAACTCTTTATTATTTTTCTTCAATTTTAAAATGACGAAATAAACTTCATTATTAACTTATGGCTCCAATAAAGAGGGCAAATTTTGGGGTGCAACAGCTGCCCCTATTCAAACTTCTTGAACCTGACGAGTGAGAAACGAAAGTTTCGAACCGTTGAGGTGGAAGGAGATTGAATACCAGAATGAACTCGAAAATTTGCGCTCTTGATCAATAGAAGATTACGTCTTGTAACAAGAAGGAATGTACCACCCCGCAAGCAGGGAGAAAAAACTTCAATTGATCTGGATAATAAATATGCTCCAACTTGTGATAAGAAGGAACGGGCACCCACAGGCAGGGGAAACACTTCAAATGATCTGGGCATCAAGAGAAGGAACATCTCGACTGATCTGAGTATCAGACGTAGCAAATGTCTCCGAACTTGCATCGGGATAGATGTCTTAAATCGATTTGGGAATCGAAGGAGATACGCCAGTTGATCTGGGCATCAACGGGTAATAGGTATCTCTGATCTGGGAATCATGATCTGGGAATCTGGGCAGACATCTCTTCTAATGCAATTAAATCATCAGGTAGATATTCCTACTAATCTGGGAATTAGCGGCTAGCTCCTTCGTAAGACCACGGGGATCTGGAGGCGGCTCCTTCAACTGAACTGGGAATCAGGATAGGAACAATATCTCTTCCGAACTGTGTACGCCGGGGAAAGAATGCCTTTAAACTGATCTGGACATGATGCCAGAAAATAAGTAGGACAATCTTCATCTGAAAGACAAAGTCGATCAGGCAGACATCTCCATCTGATCTGATGATATCAGTGGCTTGCTCCTTCGTAAGATCTTGGGAGATCCGGAGGCGGTTCCTTCAACTAATCTGAATTTGAATATTAGGATAGGAACAGATATCTCTTCCGAACTGTGTACGCCGGGTAAAGAAAGCGTCTTCAACTGATGGTTAGGCATCAGGACTGGGCAGACGAGTTTCTTCTTCTGAACGAACTAAATCGTCAGGGAGTAGATATTTCCAACTGATCTGATGTATCAGAGGGCTTGCTCCTTCGGAAGATCTATAGAGATCCGGAGGCGGTTCCTTCAACTAATCTGAATATCAGGATAGGAACAAATATCTTCCACCGATCTGGGGGCATCGGGAATAGGAATGTCTTTGAACTGATCTGAGCTATGCCAGAAAATAAGTAGAACAATCCTCTTCTGATTCAAAACATCACGATAAGCGCCTGTAATGACTAGGCGAACATTGCTCTCTAAGGAGCATTTGAATCTGGATAACTTTCCTGCAGAAAGAGACATATATGATATGATTTATGCATGATGCATGTATGAATGTTTTTTGGAATATCGCTCCCGAGAAGGAAGACGTTATATGCTTAGAGAATGTAATGCGAATGATGCATGATTCGAACGTTGCTTAGGGAGACAACGGATGAGCACTGAATTGCTGAAGAAGTTTTGGAGAGAATACGGAACTCTGCGGGGAGGACAAGATGAGTGACCAAGGGTCACAAACTGCGAGCTGGCAAAGATGGATCGGATATCTGCTGGAGATGATCAAAATCTGGACGCGAGCTCTGTTTGGGGAATAAACCCTGCTTGGGGATACCCGGGCAACTTCATTGGAGAAGCAAAATCTCGACACCCTGGGGATGTGAAGATAAAGGCAAGTCATGATGACAACTTTGATGGGGAGTGATCAACTTGCTTGTATAGGACGCATTCCGCTGGGGGAATCCTAGATGAGAACAGGTTCTGTTGAGGATGCATGTGAATCTCTGCTGAGGAAAGAAACTCAGTGGGGAAGATGGACGCTTCTGCACAGCAAACTGCTAGGGATATGAGAGATCCGCTGGGGATAAGGAACTCAACATAAGAACCTTTTGTTAAGGCAATTCCACTTGGGAACAAGATGACTCTCCTGGGGAAAACAGGTCAATCTGTTGGGAGAGAAACGCTCTACTGGGGAGAATGAGGAGCTCGGTCAAGGAACCTCATTAAGCGCTTGCCGGGGAATCAGATACCATCCAATCATGACTCAACTGGGGAGAAGACATTCCGCCGGGGAATAAGGCTTCTGGAATGCTTTGCTGCGGATACGAGAATCTTGGAACAAAGAAAGTCTCATCTGAATGTACTCCGCTGGGGAATGAGAATCCCTCGTTAGGAAGCACTCGGCTGGGGAGTGAGAATCTCTCATGGCTAGATCCGTCAATATGCTGATGCGAAGCGCTTGCAAGGACGTACCTGCGAGACAAACAAATGAAAAATGCCCCAGGATAAAGCATGGCATCTTGGCCTTCCATCCTGGTCACACAAGACTTTGAAGTAATTTCAAAGATTTTATCATTTCTAATCATGTATCGTAAAAGCAATGCAGTTTTCATATGCAAAGTTTAACACAAATCCAGAACGTTTTATGCAAACAAAACAGTAAAAGAAAACGGCTATTTAAGACAAAAAAGGTTTTTATTAATTGCGAACAGAATGCTCGTAAAAGAGCGAACACATTTCAGAAGTAGTTCCTAGTAAGAGGTAACCACACATTTATTGAGTACAAGAGAAATGGCAATGTGAAACGGATATCCATTGATTTCGATCCCACTATCACTTTTATGACCCCGACGTTCTCATCTCCTTGCTTTGGAAGACCGTACTCATTAGGATTGATCACTGCCCGATCTAACAACGGATTGGTGTGACATCACCGAACTTGTGGACCCGACGGGGTTTGTGAGAGCCTTTAGGGATTTGAGCTGCCAGGTGCAAACTCAAGAACACGGAGTCTTGCTTATCCCTCGGTCGGGAGCCCTAAACAAAGTGATTGGATGTTATGAATGCTTTAGGGATTTGAGCTGCCAGGTGCAAACTCAAGAACACGGAGTCTTGCTTATCCCTCGGTCGGGAGCCCTAAGCATGTATGAAGAGTGATTGCCAAGGTGGCATGCGAGATGTAGTCATTCGCTTTTGTCCCTTTTTTGCCTAAGCCGCCCTTTCGGGTTTTCAACTTAGCGGGTATATTTGTTTCTTTTTCATTCTTTTGCCTGATTTATTTTCCTTTCCTTTTTTCTTTTTTTTCTTTTTTTTTCTTCCTTTTTTTTATCAGGTCTATGCGAAGTATTTTTTGACTACATCCGCGTTCACAGGGTGCGGAAAGTTCTCGCCATCCATCGTTGCAAGCATCATGGCACCGCCAGAGAACACTTTCTGCACAACAAAGGGGCCTTCATACGTCGGAGTCCACTTGCCTCGAGGATCACCCTGAGGGAGGATGATTCTTTTGAGCACCAGATCACCTGGTTTATAGCTTTGGGGTCGCACCCGCTTGTCAAAAGCTTTTCTCATCTTCTTTTGGTACACCTGACCATGACCAATAGCTGCCAAACGCTTCTCATCAATGAGGTTCAACTGATCCATCCGATTTTGTACCCATTCTAACTCGTCAAGTTCGACGTCTTTCATAATCCTCAGGGAAGGAATCTCAACTTCGACTGGAAATACCGCTTCCATGCCGTAAACAAGTGAGAAAGGAGTTGCCCCAGTCGATGTACGCACGGAGGTGCGATAACCATGCAAAGCAAATGGTAACATATCATGCCAATCTCGGTAATTCACTACCATCTTCTGTACAATCTTCTTAATATTCTTATTAGCCGCTTCGACAGCGCCATTCATCTTTGGACGATACGGAGAAGAATTGTGATGCTTAATCTTGAAGGACTCACAAAGCTCCTTCATCAACTTGTTATTGAGATTTGATCCATTATCAGTAATGATCTTCTTAGGAATCCCATAACGACAGATTATGTTGTGCTTGATAAAACGAGTAATCACTTGCTTGGTTACATTCGCATAAGATGCGGCTTCAACCCACTTGGTGAAGTAATCGATGGCCACCAAAATGAAACGATGTCCATTAGAAGCAGTAGGCTTAATCTCTCCAATCATGTCAATGCCCCACATTGCAAAAGGCCACGGAGAAGTCAAGACATTCAAAGGCACAGGCGGCACGTGCACTTTATCAGCATAGATCTGGCACTTGTGACAAATTCTTACATGGTTATGACAATCAGTTTCCATAGTGGACCAATAGTAACCAGCCCTCAAGATCTTCTTAGCCATTGTATGCCCACTAGAATGGGTACCAAACTCACCTTCGTGCATTTCCTCTATGATTTTCGAAGCTTCTTCCTTTACAACACAGCGGAGTAACACACCGTCATGATGCCTCTTGTACAAAACCCCACCATTGAGGTAAAACTTGGCTACGAATCTTCTCAGAAACTTCTTATCAGTCAACGACGCTTCGGGAGGATACTCTTGAGTTTCGAGGAACTTTTTGATGTCATGATACCAGGGATTACCATCCAACTCAACATCAGCCTCAAAGCAAAATGCTGGCTCATCCAACCTGTTGATGGTAATGTTAGGAGCTTCATTGGCCCATTTCACTTTGAACATGGAAGCCAAAGTAGCGAGAGCATCAGCAAGATTGTTCTCTTCTCTAGAAATATGCTCAAATGTGATCTCATCAAAGTACGGAATGAGTCTCATCACATGCTCCCTGTATGGAATCAGATTCTGATTGCGAGTTTCCCAATCTCCATTGATCTGGCTAATGACAAGATTGGAATCCCCATAAACTTTCAAATACTTGATTTGCAAATCGATCGCAGCTTCGATACCATAAATGCAAGCTTCATACTCAGCCATGTTATTAGTGCAATCAAAACAGATTCTGGCTGTAAATGGAATATGAAAACCTGATGGAGAAGTAATTACAGCTCCAACACCATTCCCAAGTGCATTAGAGGCACCATCGAACACGAGCGTCCATCGCGATCCTGGTTCGGGTCCTTCCTCTGGTCCGGGAATGTTACAATCTCTGATGTACAAAACATCCTCATCGGGGAATTCAAACTTCATCGGCTCATAATCTTCGACAGGCTGATGCGCAAGATAATCCGCCAACACACTACCTTTGATGGCTTTCTGGGTAGTATATTGGATATCATATTCAGTCAAAATCATCTGCCACCTGGCTACTCTTCCGGAAAGAGTGGGCTTCTCAAAGACATATTTGATAGGATCCATCTTGGAAATCAATAAGGTTGTGTGAACCAACATATACTGCCTCAGCCGGCGAGCAGCCTACACCAAAGCACAACAAGTTTTCTCGAGCAGTGAGTATCGGGATTCACAGTCGGTAAACTTTTTGCTAAGGTAGTATATTGCATGCTCTTTTCGGCCAGACTCGTCATGTTGACCCAGCACACATCCCATTGAATTTTCAAGAACTGTGAGGTACATAATCAAAGGCCTTCTTGGAACTGGAGGCATTAGTATCGGAGGTTCTTGCAGATACTCTTTCACTTTTTCGAATGCTTTTTGACAATCATTATTCCACCTGGCCGTTTGATCTTTTCTTAGTAATTTGAATATTGGTTCACAAGTGGCCGTAAGATGAGAGATGAATCTAGCAATGTAGTTCAACCTCCCTAAGAAACCACGAACCTCTTTTTCTGTTCTCGTCTCAGGCATCTCCTGTATAGCTTTTATTTTTGCAGGATCAACCTCAATACCTTTTCCACTGACAACAAAGCCCAATAACTTTCCGGATCGCACTCCGAAAGTGCATTTGTTTGGATTCAACCTCAGTCTGAATTCCCGAAGCCTTTCAAACAACTTCTGCAAGTGAACCAAGTGCTCTTCTTCAGTGTGAGACTTTGCAATCATGTCGTCAACATACACTTCAATCTCTTTGTGAATCATGTCATGAAAAAGAGTCACCATGGCACGCTGATACGTTGCCCCTGCATTTTTCAACCCAAAAGGCATGACTTTATAGCAGAAAGTTTCCCACGGCGTGATAAACGTTGTTTTCTCCATGTCTTCTGGTGCCATCTTGATCTGATTATACCCAGAGAAGCCATCCATGAAGGAAAACACCTTAAAAGGAGCAGTATTATCCACCAACACATCAATGTGGGGAAGAGGAAAATCATCTTTCGGACTCGCCCTATTCAGATCTCTGTAATCAACACACATCCTGACCTTTCCGTCCTTCTTAGGCACAGGAACAATATTCACAACCCACGGCGGGTAATTCACGACTTGCAGAAAGCCAGCATCAAACTGTTTCTCGACTTCTTTCTTAATCTTCTCAGACATATCTGGGCGAGTCCTTCGAAGCTTCTGCTTGACAGGAGGACTATCTTCCTTGAGAGGTAGACGGTGTACCACAATATCTGTATCAAGACCTGGCATATCCTCATAGGACCAAGCGAAGATATCTGCATACTCTTTCAACATATCAATAAGCTTCTGCTTCACACTATTCTCAAGCGCAGCCCCTATCTTGACTTCTCGGACCTGCTCTTTAGTACCAACATTTACCATCTCGATTACCTCTTGATGCGGCTGAATCGCTTTCTTTTCCTGTTTCAACAATCTGGCCAACTCATCGGGGAGATCACAATCTTCATAAGCTTCCTCCTCGGCTTGGTAGATCGGATTGTCAAAATCATAATAAGCAATAGCGGACTGTTACCAATGGTATCCGTGGTGGTGGAACATCTGCATGATTGATGTTTTTATTTTAGTTTTATTTTTATTAAGATATGTGCAAGTGCGTGCAAAAACATTGCCATTTAAAGGAAAAAGTTAAAAAGAAAGACAGAGAGCAAAACATTTGAATGCAAAAACGTCCTTTTATTTCATGATTAACTTTGAAAAATGCGAATTGCATGGCCCTACAAATGATTCACTACGCCTTGGGCAGAGCGTAGGAATTATGGCATGATAAGAAAAGTAAAAACAAAGGAATTTACTCCTGAGCTTGTGTAACTTGGATGACATCTTCGATTGTCCAGTTGCTAGGCACCTCTCCAGGAATACTTGGACGAATCCAGCTATCAAAGTCACAATCACTATCCACCTCTTTACCATTGACAATGGCGTCAACCTGACCGTCTTGAATGACACCCCCACTCACGAACTTGATCGGGCTAAGGATACTAGACTTGGGCGATGCATTCTGCCTTCCAGGATTGAAACCAAGACCATTCTTATCAAATTTGGGACGCACATCAATTACTTGCCCCCAACCTTCCACTCTTCCAGTCTCAACGACAACCTGAGCATCTTTCAAAGAGGACATAACCGTTTCTGGCTTCGTTATCTCATAAGGAGGAGTTCTCACAGCGTTCACAGCCTCAAACGCTTGGAAAGGCGTCTCATGTATCTCACCCTCGATCTCTACATATCGGAAAGAGGACAATTGACTCACGATATAATCTCCTTCACCACAAACTGTCACCACTTTACCGTCAACCGGATACTTCAACTTCTGATGAAGAGTGGATGTCACAGTACCAGCCTTGTGAATCCACGGTCGTCCCAACAAACAACAGTAAGCAGGTTGAATGTCCATCACATAAAAGGTTGTAGTAAAGATCTGAGGACCCACTTGGATTGGTAGATCTACCTCTCCGAACACAGACCTCCTTGAACCGTCAAAGGCGCGCACCACCAACTCACTAGGCCTTAACTCCACACCAGCATAGTCAATTCGCATGAGGGCTGACTTGGGAAGTACATTCAAAGAAGACCCAGTATCGACCAAAACACGGGACAAAGTCGTCCCCTTACACTCAATCGAAATATGCAAAGCCTTGTTATGGTTTCTCCCTTCTGGAGGAAGATCACGATCCGTAAATCCCAAACCATTCTCAGCGGAGATATTATTGGCTACCGCCTCTAGCTGATTCACAGATATTTCATGCGGGACGTAAGCACCATTCAGAATTCTCAAGAGAGCATCTCTATGAACTTCTAAACACATCAGCAGTTGCAAGATGGAAATCTTTGACTGGGTCTGACCCAACTGCTCAACAACTTTGTAATCAGACTTCCTGATGATTCTCAACAACTCTTCCACATCCTTGGAAGGCACAACACTATCAGGTGGCCCATTCTGAATCGGTGAATTCTGGCGAAGTCACATAGAATTTTGTAAGTGCTTTAGGGATTCGAGCAATGCAAATGGTGCAATGCTCAAGATAGACAATGTCTTGCTTATCCCTCGTTCGGGAGCCCCAAGCAACTTCAAATACTTGCAGATACTAACATCACGACCAGGTGCCCTAGAATAGAACTCACACCTAGTGTCATCGTCATTAAGCATAGGATATGGAGATATCCACACAATACGGAGCTTAACCAGTTGCAAATAAAGCAAGCATGGAAGCAAATGAGCATAAGACAAGTCTTCAAAAAGAACCCCAACTGAGCTTTCTTCTTGGTCACCCCACAAAGTTGCTTCATGACTGATCTTTGAACATAAAACAGTGACAAACCAAGTCTGTGAGTCTGGAGAAAGTACCAAATCTGAATAAGAGACCATCGGTCCTGAATACCTGTTATGCATGGAGTTTATGAGATGCGTGATATGAATGAAATGCCATGTTCATTCGATTTCCAAGGAATCCTTGTTTTTTTGATTTTTTTGCAAGCAAGAGATGGAAAAGCTCAACACGAGGCTTAAAGATACAATTCCTTGGAAATGGAAGGAACATGTATGCTAGTTATTTTGTACATCATTTTTTGGAAAGTAAATATGCAATGATGCAAAGTGGTGGGACTTGTTGCCGTCCACCAGGCATTCTGGACTGCCGGTAGCACACATAGTACAGAGCCAAAAGTTCGGCCCCCAAATAGTACATCACACGGAACACGGAATGTCAATCCACAGAACCAAAGCCCATAGTCAATAACACACTGGAATAGAACACAGACTACCACTCGAACAAGAATCATAGTACCCCACGAACAGGAACCAATAGTACACTCGAATGAGAACAGCGGTAATCCACGAACAAGAACAGCGGTAACCCACGAACGAGAACAGCGGAAACCCACGAACGAGAACCACAGTAACCCTCGAACAAGAACCAATAGTACACTCGAACGAGAGCAGCGGTAACCCACGAACAAGAACCAACAGTACACTCGAACGAGAGCAGCGGTAACCCACGAACAAGAACAGCGGTCACCAACAATGTACCTGTTAAGCAATGATTGATTCCCGCCCCACTCACGGGTAAATCTAGGCCAGGGTAGGTCAAAAAGCCAACAGAGGATCGAATGTAGGCGTTATCATACGATATTGCCTCATTCCACCAAGCTCTGCCCGTGGATACGTGATCAGATCAATCAGGCATACGCCTTCTGTCCGTCACGGCTACTCTAGTCCTAGTTCCTATGGTATCACTCATGACCTGTGTATTGGGTCTTTTACCTCTTGAAACACCCACCCACAGATAGAAATCCAGACAGTCCAGAATATGATGCAGAAAAGTAAAGCGCAGATAGAATGCAATGCAAACAGATAAATATGCAAAGCACTAAAACACCCAAAGATAAACACACAAGCGCTAGGATCGACTCGCTGAGTCCGGACCCGCAATAGGTCGAGACGTCCCCAGCAGAGTCGCCAGCTGTCGCTACCGCGAAAATTAACAGAGTCGCCACTAACATATTTATCCTGAAAAGGAAGGGAATGCCAGCAAACCACAAAACAAAACAACGGTCTCACGACCAGAGAAAAAGGGTAAGGGAGTCGGTTACGCGAGGGGAAGGTATTAGCACCCCTCGCGCCCATCGTACTCGATGGTATCCACGCCTGTGTCTAAACCTATGGGTGTGTAAGCAAAATGCACTAATCTGGACTAAAATGAATGCAGAATGTAGGGAAAAGAAAGAGTTATGCTCGCACGGGCCCTACCCCGCTGCCTACGTATCCGTTTTGCGGAATCAGAGGTATCGTAGCTCGGCTAACTAATTTCTGTTTGTTTTGTATTTTTTAGGTGAACGAGTTACATTCACACTCCGCTGCTCGACCTTTGGAAGCTTATGCTAGGGAATGGAGCGGAAATAACATGCTCTTAAGAAAAGAAAATCAAAGAGTGTGGTTTGTGTTTTAAAGAATGCACGAGGAAGACCTAAGCTAAGGGGGGAAGCTTGCTACCTAATGTTATCATACAAAGGGTACAAGTCTAAACTAAACTAACAACCTACGAGGGAAAAGGGAAGCAAACAATGATATCACACAAACGAGCGTCCGCTCGTAAAGCAAACAAACCAACGGTACTGACCGAGTGGTAGAAAAGAGGTCCCGCCATAGCCAAGGGGAGCAGCTCAACCCAAGTCAACCAAGCATTAGACCTCGCGAAAATGATCGGGCCATAGACAAGAGGGCGGACCCCTCTCAGCAACCAAGCCGTCACGGATCGTAAAGGAAAACAGTGCGTGCGTACACCGAGCATCAACGTCGAGCGACGCGAGCTATAAGAAAGGCGGGGATCCGGCTGCATGAACCCTTTTCCTGACATACTCGATAACAAGATCTTGTGCTGGTTCAGAAGCAAGCGACGCGTAGCATGCGCATACCGAACGGACTCGATGAGACTAGGCGGGGGTTGATTGCTAACCCTTTCCGCGTGCCTTCCATGAGGATTTAACGGACTGCCATACAGGATTTATTACACCGTGACTCCCTGCCGCAAAGCACAAATATAAACACACCAACAAAAACAGAGCCTCTTTCGAGGACTTGGCCAGATGCATGTCTAGGTCCTACTTCTTATGTTAAAGGATGATGCGAGAAGGCGATAAAGTGCGAGAAAAGTAAAATGAAACGGGATCAATACCAAACGAATGATGATCCGTAAACTAAAGCGAAGCAAAGCGAAGAAACTAAGAATCCCGCGAGCGAGCTAGCAAAGCAAAAGCAAATGGTCAGCACACCGATTAGCCATGAAAGCACACAAAAATCGACACGCACGTCGAGCACAATCACAATACACCTGCGAGAGGAACAAGCAAACCAAACAAGCAAGTATAAAGTAAAAGGATCGTGTCTCTCGGATGAGAAAACGATACAGGGCCTTGCACACTAGCACACAAGTTAGAGATAACAAACATCGCAATCGGAATTGCGTTATTGCTATAAACCAAAAGAAACGGGCAAGTAGCATAAACATGAAATGGACAATGAAACATCAAAGAGAAATCAAACATGAAGGATCTACAAATTAATGAAAATCAAGTATCTAGCTAGATAGTACGTCTCATAAGCTTTCCGTCGATATAAAGAACGTGCAAATCGGAGCTACGAGTAAAAAGTTATGCAAGATTTGAAGTTATGAAAGAAAACACAAAATTTGAACACAGGAACCGGTTCCTGCATAGGACAATCCGGTTCCTAGTACTAAAAAACCAGAGACAGAAAACTGTGAACCGGTTCCCACCTAGGGACAACCCGGTTCCTGGTACAAAAACACATAACCAACAACATTTCAAACAGTTGGGAACTGGTTCCTGGCTGGGACGAACCGGTTCCTGGCACAAAAGCACAGGGGAGAAACAACGCAGGAACCGGTTCCCACCTAGGGACAACCCGGTTCCTGGTACAAAAAGCCAGAGAATCAGCATTTTGGATTGATTGGGAACCGGTTGCTGGCTGGGACGAACCGGTTCCTGGCGTAGTAAAACAGAATTTTATGCATTTTTTAAGCCTCGTAGCCATTCGCGATCAATCCAAAACCGTATCGACTCGCAATCAAAACAAACAAGCATCGTATCATGGATTAAACGCGTGTCATACAAGTCGAACGAGCATAATCATGCAAAGCGCGACACGTCAAGCAGAGCAATTATCAAGCAAAAAGTGTAGTACATGCATTTATATGAACACGTTGAGTACATCGCAAACAACACGCATGAACATCGACAATTATACACACAAAATCATCAACGAATCACGGATTCAAACACGAACATCACAATTCATCATCAACGGATATCAATCATAAGCAATAAACATCAAATCTAACCATAATTCTCATGAACATTATCGATTCGAGCAAAAAAATGAACAAATTCACCGATCGATCATCATCAATCATCCATAAATCAAGAATAAGAAGTAGATCTAGATTTGAATTCACATAATAATCAACAATTAAGCACTTAATTCAAGATTCGAAGGCATACCGGATGAAGGTCCAAACCGAAGCGCGAACACGATACGAACGCGAACACGACACGAACTCGAAAACGAAATCCGGAGTGAGAGAGGGGGAGGGCGCGCGCTATGTAGTGATGAGAGGAGAAGAATTCGAATTTCGGATCTTGATTTCTTCAATCCATCTTCATGATCTTGATCCAAAATTGATGAATATTGATGAAAGTTTTATGTGATTTGTAGTTTTGATTCAAGAGAATTGAGAGAGAATTGAGAGAAAGTGTTTGTGATCTTTTTGGTAAATTGAAATTATGAGAGTCCTCCTCTTGATTTGTGAAGATCAAAATGTTTATATATTGTCAACGCGAAATGTCCAAATTGCCCTCGGTGCGTCTTATTTTGGCTCGTTTTTAAGGAAACTCGGTTCGGCTCTGAATTCCGGAACGAAACTAATGCCACTGCGAAAATGACCAAATTCTTGACTCGTCGCCGCGAGAATCACCTCAATCCGATAAGCGATGAAGAAAATACGCGCGTTTGAATGGTGAGAAACGCCGACTCATCTGGTGCGACTGTGCAGAATTTTGTGAGTACCGCTCAAAGAACTCGATAAAACCCTATCTTCGGCTCAGAATCTGAACAGGCATGTGTGACGAAGAATCGAAGCTAACGAAATTTCCAAGAAAATGCCGCCGGAGTAGACTTCATACGATAAAAACCGAAGAAGTTATGAATTTTCAAACTAGGCGCGACATACTCGAAAACACACTTTTTACCGAAACAATGCAACGATCCTTAAAATTCTGGGAATTTCTCGTGCATAATTGGCCTTCGGTCCGAACATATGAAATCTTGGTAATGATGGTACGGAGCTCCAGTTAAATTTTCAAGTGAATCCGACGATCAGATTGGGAGATATGAATTTTCCGAGGTCCGAAACCCTACATTCAGCACTGTTTTTCACTGTGAAATCTCAAATAATTTGCAAATTTGACGACCTTCCTCAAAGAATTGGCTTCCGAGCCGAACACGAAAGTTGTAGATATCGTCGAAACAGTGGGGACAAAGCGGGAACTTAGCTCATATCACCTCCCCAAATATGACTTGTGAATTTTCTCGTATTTCCACTGTTTAAACCATTTTTCACGCCTTTCTTCTTAAACCCATGAAAACTCTTTATTATTTTTCTTCAATTTTAAAATGACGAAATAAACGTCATTATTAACTTATGGCTCCAATAAAGAGGGCAAATTTTGGGGTGCAACAGTAGTGAGTACATAATTTGTTGCACTTAGGCAACCATTGAAATACTCCTTTAGGAACCAAAATCCTCCTAAATTTGCATTTTTCAATGGTATGACCCTTTTTGCAACAATAGTGACAGGTAATATGATGAGAATATGCTGTTTTGCTAGTTGATACTTTTGGTACAAAAGTATATTTGCTATATAAAGGAGTATACGACCTTTTGAACTTATTTGGATCAACCGCAAAAGTCACTTTTGGTTGTAGAGCCTTGTCTAATTTGGCTTTTAGATCTCTTACTTCTTTTTGCCAAATATGACATGTCTCACAACCAAACCATGATGTAGGATCTATCTCAACTTTATCCTTTTGAATGTCTAGCATAGATTGTTTTAAAGCTTCCATATCCTTTTCGGTTTTCTCAACTTTTGATTCAAGATATGAAAAGATTTTCTTATTTGAGGCCAAAAGTTTGAAAGCTTCAATTGCATCTCTATGTAATTCTTCAAAAGCAAGTTTTAGTTGAGAATGAGATACCTTGTCTATGAGTTCAGATTTAAGATGACTTACAAGTTTCTTTTTCTTGTGTTGATGAGCCATAAGGCATAAGTTTGCCGATTCTTCTTCATCGCTTGATGAGCTTTCACTAGATGAATCACTTTCCCATGCTATGTAGGCTCTTCTAGATTTGTTATGACCTCTGCTTTGGTTCTTCTCTTTTTCCTTCTTAAAGTATGGACAATCCGGTTTGTAGTGACCGACTTTGCCACAATTAAAGCAAGGCCCTTTGATTTTTCCTTTGTTGTTGTCATCTTGTTTGAGCTTGTTTGATTGCTTTCTATAGTTGATCAAGCCTTTGTCGGAATGTTTTGATCCATTTTTCTTTAGGTATTTGTTGTATCTTCGCACAAACAGTCCCATTTCCTTATCATCGGAGTCTTCATCATCACTTGTATCACTATCCTCTAGCTCTTGTCTTGAGGTCTTGGAGCTTGAAGCTTTTAGAGCTATTGACTTCTTCTCTACCTCTTTCTCCATGTTCTTCTCTTTCTTTGCTCTTTTCTCATGCATGTCAAGGCATTTAAGATGTTGTTCATGTTCCTCTAGTTTACCAAAAAGAGTGGTAATGTCTAAGGTGTTTAGATCATTTGCTTCCTTTATTGCTGTAACCTTGGGTTGCCATTCCCTGTTCAAACATCTTAAGGTTTTTTTAGTAGCAACTGCATTTGAAACAGGTCTATCAAGAGAATTTAAACGATTTTTCAGGTGAACGAATCTCTTCTGCATGTTTTCGATGGATTCACCATCTTCCATGTGGAAAAGTTCGAACTCTTGAGTTAACGTATTGATTCTAGCTAGTTTGACATCATCCGTTCCCTCGTGGGCAACTTGCAATGTGTCCCACATAGCTTTAGCGGATCTACAATGGGAAACGCGATAGTATTCATCAACTCCTAGAGCTGAGATTAGAATGTTTCTCGCTTTCCAATCGTATCCATATCTCTTTTCATCTTCAGCATCCCAAGTATTTTCTGGTTTTGGAACAACTGCACCAGCTGCATTTGTCATGGTGATCTGAAAGGGACCATTGACAATAGCTGTCCAGATGTTCCTATCAATTGCATTGATGTGGACACTCATACAATCCTTCCAATAGTCATAGTTTTCACCGTTGAAAACTGGAGCTCTATTGTGAGCCCCTTTAGGTCCGGAAGCCATCTTTCCAATAAGTGTTTCACTATAGAAAATCGATTAACTTCTGATTTGATAAACTTTGATTTGCAATGCAGTAATAATGAAAGAAGAAAAAACACAAACACTTGGTGATAATGATCAATTTGATGGTGATTCAATGTGTGATGAATTGTGATGTTTATACAAGTTCTTAATTCACAATTTTAACACTCGAATCGTTGATCAATTTGCAATTATAACCAAATATGAACAGAACGTAAATGAAAAGATAAAAGCGACAAGAACACGATATTTGTTTAGGCAGTTCGTCGATCGTCCTCGCTACGACTACGTCTGCCCCCAATTTCAAACTGAAATTGGGAAATCTTCCATTAATGTTGAAATAAGTTTATACAAAGAAGATAACAAAGCGATAAACAATAAACCAAATTTGTCGATCCTTTGAATCTTCTTCCCCCTTAATCTTGAGCCAGATCAAGGTCTTCCAAGAGCTTCACTTTGATCCCTTTCTGCAGTGTCTTGAATTGCTTGAACACTTGTTCTTCAATCTTCACACTCAGCTGGATCCTTGATGAAGCCTCTTGATAAAAACCCCCAAAATTCACCAATCTTGGAGGACAAAACCCTCAGATTTTATTCACCAAAAACCCCACAAATCTTCACCCACTAGAAATCTTCAATTCCGTTCCATGGACATTATCGATCTTGAACGCAAACCCTCAACGCAAAAACGATTGTGTGTAGTTGTGTTGGAGTTGTGTCGATGATCGAAGATGAGAAGCCTTTGTGTATCTTTCAGTTGTTGGTGTTGAGAAACTGCAATAATGAACCTTGGACAATATATATGAGAGCTAATCAGTTGGAGCAGAGAAAACCAGATATTTTGGCATTTTTGATCAAATAGGTCGACCTCTTGTAGTGCTTAGGTCGACCTAACAGAGCTGCATTTGCTTTGAATAACATTTGTTCCCAGTTAGGTCGACCTGTTAAGGATGTAGGTCGACCAGAATCCTCTTCAGATACGTTTTGGGGACTTTTCTTCAGTTTAGGTCGACCTAGTTGTTGTGTAGGTCGACCTATCAGAAGGATGTGTAAATTTCTCCACTTTAGGTCGACCTGGGTTGGGAGTAGGTCGACCTGACTGCTGTTTTTCTGAGTTCTTCTTGTTTTACTTGTATTGAGTCGACCTATATGTATAGTGGGTCGACCTGCTCTGTCTTGAGTGACCAATGCTTGCTTTTCTTTGAGTTCTTCTGCTTGTGCCTTGTTGCTTGTTTGCTTGTGGAGTTTGCCATGGATCAAAAACACCTTTGTGAGTGTGATCTTGTATTCACAGTAAGTAATTAATAGCAGGGAGCATAACTAATCTGATGCACAAAAATAGCAAGGAGCATGACCAAGTTATTACATTTGTAGGCTGATGCTAGACATGGGTAGATACTGGGTCAGCTTCTCTATGAATTTTTAGAATGTTTTATGCAAGTGTGCTCTTACGAGGAATGTCAAACCTTGTATCTGATTAGCTCTATTGTATGCTTATTTTTTCTTCTTCTTCAGACCCTCTAATTAGAGAAAAAAGAGGATTCATTTTCACGACTTCATGTTGAATGTGCACAGCCAATTACAAGTAAGATTACAGAAACTGTTAACTAACTCTCAATTGTATTATTTTTTCTATTTTGAACTCAATATAGAGAAGAATTCTAATAGTTATATATTCTTTTGGAGTAAGAATTTGTTTAAGAATATTTAAATGATATTCTTTGATCACCTCTAGTATGATGTTATCTTTTTATGCATAATTTATAAGCAGAAGCATAGAGGGCTTTTTGATCCATTGGATGTTGTAGCAGAAGAGATTTCAGATGAATTTTATTATGCCTTGACAATCCGAAATGGAACTATAACAATGTTTACTCTCCTTTTCCATTTCAATCTTAATCATATGATGTAAGCCTTTTTTTATATGCTAATAATCAGATGAGTCCAATCATTATATAGTTAAATAGTTTGTGAAAATATTGCATCTATATGAATACGTTTCCACTCTTTTATAATGATACATTGGTGTACTGTTTTTCAGGAATTAATGTAAGAGAAAACTTATATAACACTCTAGTGGTTGATTTTATGGAGTGTGCAACTGAGGTGGATTCAAGAGATTTCTTTCCTTACTTGAAATGGATTCCAAATTAGAGCTTTGAGATGATAATTAGTAGAGTGGATCGCTAAAAAGCAATTATCATGAAGGCACTGATTGATGAGCAGAAAAGCGGTTGGCATCAGGAATGGTATGTTTTTCTTGTTTGCAACTTCAAAACTACGCATAACCATGATAAAGTTGTCTTAACTTAATTGTTTGGGATGTAACATGAATTAGATTGTTATTATGATTACCTAGTGTCAGAAGATAAAGAATTTATGAGCCACTAACTATTTTGGAGTCAATTGTGTCAGTGTATAATTAATATCTGGTTGCACAGATTGCACTTGTAAAATTTTGATACAATAAATACTATATGTCGGGTTTTTATGAAATGAATAATATTTGGGCCAACATGTGCATAGATATTAGAAGTATAGTAAACACATTTCAGCTTGTGCATGGATATTAGAGAGTGAACTAGTTTGTCTAATTTTGGATCTTTTATAGACTTGTCAAGAGGACTCCATCAATGTTACGAGCCTCGAATATACCATTGTTTTCTTTTAAATTTGGACCTAATACATTTTGACTTTTGCTTATACTTAAGACAGAGGAAACAGTTACTTATAAGATAATATCCAACACTCATGAACCATAGAATCCATGCAGAATTGGAATACAAATTCTACTTGTTGTTCGGTTCGGAAACTTGCAAGCCTAAGAATATCTAATTAAATAATATTTTGTATTTGGCAGTGGCATATATTTCATTTGAGGCTTTGATACTGTTGCTTGGGTGGATGTGAAGGAATATGAAACCCTTCAACCTGATAAAATTGCAGTTGATGGTGGTGAGCAGTATCTAAAGGTAAATTTTCTAAATTCTAATGCAAATTATTTCTTTCTTACTCCATTTAAAAGAAGATTATTGGTTTAGTTTCTGGAAGGGAGATTATAGCTTCTTAAGCATAGTAGATGGAAAGTGGTGACTGATGAATAATTAAATGGATATTCATTATTTCATTCGGGATGTTTCTATATGTTTACTAATTAGCCTTTGTTCCATTCCTTTTATTCTAAAGTCCTCCATAATATAGATAAATTATTTTATTTTCCTGAGTCCTAACCTTTATTATATTTCTCACTCCTGCAAAATAACCCTCAAAGTAGTGCAAGCACCCTCAAAGGGACTTTAATTTTAGCTTAAGGATCCAATTACAAATTACTAACGAACTAAATTGTAATTAAACCAAAAATCATTTTAAAGAATTTGCTCTTCTAATGAAGTTTGATTTAATTACATAACATACCACTCAGTTTAGTTTCTGACATAAAATTCATATGTTTAACTTGCACTACAAAATTATTGTTAGATTTAATTTTAGTTAGAAAATATTTGGGTTAAATGCAATTCACCCCCTGCCATTAGGGCGAGATTCGGTTTTGCCCCCCTGAAGTTTTTTTTTTGATACGCCCCTCATAAAACCAAAACATCAATTTTACCACACCCTATTACCACATATGCTGACTGTGTAATTAATTAAGGCACATGTGTTATTTTTTTTGTGCTGACTAGATAATTATTTTTACTAACATTAATTATTTTTTTGTGTTAAATGGTTTAATGATTATTATTATTATTTATAAATATCATTAATATTTTTATATTAATTAAAATTTTGTTTACTAAGAATTATTTTCTTAAGTCAACTGAGGCTTGTTTTGGGACTCTTTCTCTTCCCTAACCAACAGCGCCGCCGCGCATTCTTCACCCCACCACAAACCCTAATTCATCTAAAAACCCATAAAAACTCAGATTCATGAAATCCTTTTGAATCAAAAACTCAGATTCATAAATTTTAAGTCAATACAAAAGGCATCAATATAGAGTAATTCAGGGGATCCGACATTCTTTCAGCCATGCTCTTTGCAGTCACTGAGATCAGCTTGCTGCCGCTTACTCAAGCTGCTGCTGCTGTGGGATCCGACATAGTGGACTTTTGGCAGGGCCGGTGTAGGTGGAGAGTGTTCGGAGACATAACTTTGGGTATCTGGCGTGGAGGCAGGAGGAACGGACTAGATCTTGGGGTTGGGATTGGTCATGGGCTAAGATGGAGGTTGAGAGAGTTAAGAAGAAGCAGAAGAAGAGAGGAGTGAGTATGAGATGAGTTTGCATTTTTTGTGTTAGATCTGAAAAGAAAAGAGAAATGGTGGATACTGAAGTTGTGTTGGCAGTGAATGAATGGTGGTGGCAGGGTTTTTAGAGTAATTCAGGAGAGGGTGTTGTTAGAGTAATTCGATTGGGGTTTTTTTCTGGGAATTTAGGGTTCATTGGGTTTGATCAATGTTGCAATTTCTGGGTTATTTTGTTGTTATGAATGCTGCTGTTGTTGGAGAAAGACCATAGAGAAAAGAAAGAAGAAAGAGAGTTACCGTGAAAAATGAAAATGAAAATGAAATAAATGAATTAAAATTGTGGTGAATTGCATTTATTATCTAGTCAGCACAAAAAAAATAACACATGTGACTTAATTAATTACACAGTCAGCATATGTGGTAATAGGGTGTGGTAAAATTGATGTTTTGGTTTTATGAGGGGCGTATCCAAAAAAAAAACTTCAGGGGGGCAAAACCGAATCTCGCCCTAATGGCAGGGGGGTGAATTGCATTTAACCCAAAATATTCTAATGATATTTTCCCCTTTTAAAGTTTCATTTAAATGGAGTTTTTTCAAAGTATATATTTTAATAAATATTTATTTATTATTTCAGGATCAATTTTGATTCAGATGTATGAAAGGGAAGATATAAGACCACTCAAAATTATAGATACATGAAAGTGAAGTATGAAAGGGAAGATAAGACCACTCAAAATTGTAAATACATGTAAGTGAAGATACAAGAATATTAAAATACAAATATATGAGATTTCTTTTGTAAGAGTCACATATTTGATTTCTTTTGTGTAAGATTCTAGGTATATGGAATGAAATTTTCTATGTTGAAATATTTGAATTTAATATAAAATAAGATAATTTTTTAATTTTAGTTATTTAACTCTGTCATGGTTCTTAATGTATTTTAAAATATTTATAATGAGTAATTTAATTTATATATTAGTAATATTCGGTAATTAAATTTAAAAATAAAAAGTAAAAATTTAGTATATTTTAATATAATAAATTTTTTGTTTATTGAAGTTTTAGTGACAGCTAAAAGAATATAATTTGTAGGTATAGTTTCTATTACTTGTAATACTCCATAATATATAGTGACACTTGATGAAACTGTAGCCAAAAGCTCAACCGTAGCTAAAAGTTACAGTGACACTCAATTTGACGTCACATAACACCCCCTTATAGTTGACGCCAAATGTGGGTGTCACTCAAAGTCCTATATACATCTATCTACAGATTATTGACTTTTAGTGACACTTTTTGAGTGTCACGAGAAGTTAATTTTCTTGTAGTGAACGAATTAAAGTTGAAATAACCAATTAACCATCGTTCTCATCATTAGTTTCTCTGAATCCTTCTATAAACAAGATAAACAACAACAAAAAATGTGTGGATCTCTTTGTTTAAGGGCTATATAAGTACAAATATCTTCTGTTGAACTACAATTAATTAACATTGACAATAAACCCTCCAAGAGTCTCTACAATTTTCATGAAATTAATCAAACATGATCCAAAACTCATCTTTCTCGAGCCTCTAAAACTCCTTAATGAAAAAAACTAAAGCCATCATGTCCCTTGCTTTTCGGATAGTCGTTATCTTTCACCACCATTTCTATTTCAACAAAAAAAAGTAGCTGGTAAAATCTCATTTGTATCCTCCACACTTAAAGGAAGACTGCCTCGTCTAGCCTTGGTTGCTTACCATTTTTTCTAGAAATATGATTTTTGAAGAAACAAACTATTTCCTCTCTCACGTAATCCATCTCTTCAAACCACCCCTCTTTGTCAACTATACAAAATTTTCCTTCATATTCCTTATAGCTAATACACGCATGTAAGTAAACTATATTCATGTTTATTTTCTTTAACCACATTTTATTTTCTTTGTCAAAGAAGGGAGTATAAGTTAATTAAGAAACACTTTACTTAACCATACAACCATAACATTTAATAAAGTTAAAAATTAAATCTAGAAGGTGGAGGGACTATACCAAAACTCGAGGATAAATAACAACTTCCTCATTAAAAAGAATTACTTGTACAATTCACTAACATAGGAATAAAATTAGGTGAAAGAAAAATAGTGCAATGTGGAATTAACAATTATGAAAACTTTTATTCAGGTAGGCATGATAAAGTACTAGGTCTACTTTCACTGGTCATGGTCAACAAGTTCTTCATTATAAAATGGTCTTTAAATTTATACCGGTCGTGCATTTTTGGGTCATCTACCCGATTCACCCATTGACCTTATAAAAGTGACAAAAAATTTTCCTTCTAACCAACCTGCTAACCCACTATTTTCTCTAAAGGTCATTATGATATGGGTTTTCCTAAGTGTGCCCCATTAAACTTTTCGTGCTGCTCCTTACGCCAAACAAGTCGCCTACTTGGATTGGCTCAACAAAATTGAGGGAAAGAAAGCCTAAATTTGGAAGGATCAAGGGATCTGTGACCTGATTCAATTGTCTATGAATGGGCCTGATTATAATTACCTCATTCTCATTGCAACATTGTTTTTCTAGGAGAGTTCGACCAATACGCTCCAACTGAAATATAGGATGGTAACCCCTACATTAATGTACATTGCTACCATTATAGGCCTTCGTCCAACTAGCGAGACTTACTAACCTATTAGGCCAACCAACCACTGGTTCAAATTTTCGTCCCACGTGTTGCCTTTGTTAACTATATATTACACCATCACGACACCAACTTTTGCGACGTCTCTGATGAAGAACACATAGCATTTTTTTAACTCTTTGGCTATCCCATTTTGTCATCTGCTCAAAATACTTGCAGGTAGCCTCAACATACGTGTCTATGGATGTTCAACTTTATGAAGGACGGGACGTTTGGTTAAGCCGGCTAATTCTGGACAAACTGTATGACTTATTAGGCGAAGCTTCTCGTGATTTGCAGACGTTGGAACGCCCAAAAACATTTTCATTCACAGGTCCTTTATGGCTTGTCCAACTTTGGTTGAATTCTACTTTCGAGGCTGAATTACAGCTTCGTGTTCGACAAATTACACCGAAGAAGTACGCCATGTAACACCCTAATTTCCCACGCGCAAAAATACGATAAAACCAGAGTAAAACACTTAGCATATTAGGATGTCACACACATCACAATTCACAACCTGTTTCTTTATGAAATTAACTTAAAATTTAAAATATGCAACACCTGTCAGCGCATGCCCACCTTCACTTAGGGTATCATTGTAGTGGAATTTATCAAAGAACATAATATGATGCATGCATATCATAACTCAATACTTTGATAAACTTTCAAACAATTGCAGTGACCAACTTCTTATAACAAAAGCAAAAATAAAACGTTGAGAGAATATCATCCAACTATATAACATAATAAGCTGAATGAA
This sequence comes from Vicia villosa, assembly GCF_029867415.1. Lineage (NCBI taxonomy): Eukaryota > Viridiplantae > Streptophyta > Magnoliopsida > Fabales > Fabaceae > Vicia > Vicia villosa. Next base: position 103,912,888 of record NC_081183.1, read on the forward strand.
ATAACATTCGTCCACACCCAATGTTACAAAATCAAAGCATGTAGTCTAAAACATAATACAAACTAAAATAAGATTAGCCTCATGCCATCCTCTAGCTCTAAGCAGTTACTCATTTACTGCTTATCTGTACTCCAAAGTGGAGCATAAAATACAACAACAACAAAAGGGTGAGAATACATTCAAATAATAACAGTGCATAAACAATCAGAGTAGATTTTTACATATCAATTCACACATACATCAATTATCCACCACAACAGCAAGTATTCATACTTCACTCACATCACAATCATATGTATTTATTTATAGAATGCGACTCATAACACATCAACGACTCATATGCACGCTGTACCGATCTCAACAATGGTTCTTATGATGAACCGGATTCCAATCAATTATGAATCCTGAGCCCCTCACCGTGGTCCAAGCCATACACCGCGCTTGGGATAACCACGAGTCCCCTCACTGAGACTTATAAACCTCCTCTTTCACCAACGACAATAAAATATGATGCATGTCATACAAGTCAACGGATTTCGCCGTCTTCCACCGTGGTTGTCGCCCGATTTTTTGAACTTTCGACTTTTTCCCTGATTTTTCATTTTCTGTAAGATTTCAAAATTTTTTTTTCTCGATTCCATACAGTTTTTTGATTTTTTTTCCAAAAAACAAAATGATTTTTTGGAAATAAATAGGAAAAATGTACGGACTTTACGAAATCGGGAAAAAAATCAATTTTTAAGGAAAAATGTATGGAATCGGGAAAAAACGTGAAAAAATCGGAAAAGTCAGAAATCTTACGGAATCAAAAATTGGAGAAAAAAGTCGAAAAAACAAAAAGTAAAAAAATCGGCTAGCAGCGATCGTTGTTTATGGGTGTTTGTCCATTTGAATAACTTTGGGTGTTTATATTTTGGTTGATTTATATGTCTGGTTATTGACATTTCGATGTATACATGTATTTTGAAGTTAGATGAGACTTCTGTCTATTTGGTGGTCTCGGATCCGTCGGTGGGATTGTTGGTCTATTTGAGGGACCGAAGGAGGGTCTCAGATCCATTGGTGAGGGGCCAGAGACCGTGGAGAAAAATCAGTAACATGCCTCTAATTCCACAAAAACATGGTACCACATGCATGTAGGTGAAGGAGTTAATGCATACATAGCATTGCATAAAATTGATAATGATGCTTCTGTGTTTATGTATGTGCATGATTTGTATGTTGATATTGATGTTTTGTTCGTACTATCATACTTTTGCTAAAATTTTACCGTTATTATATATAAGTGTATTCTCACCCTTTTCTTGTTTGCTTGGTGCTTATTTGTGCATTGATTGTACAGGTGGTTAACATGATTGATAGGTTCCTAAGTGTCGTGAGATGGAGGGACACCTCTTATCATTTGTTGCTTTTCATTTTTATTTTATAGTTGAATAAATACTCTGATCTGTAACATCGGGGTTTTGGCACTTGCAATTCATTTGTGTATTTAGCTGTAATACTCTCTTATGGATTTTTTAGATGTTTTTATCCAGACCATTTATATGTTTATCTTCTATCTTCAATTGTGAATTTTAATATTGCATGATATGAATGATTTTTTTATGAAGTAACATCCTATTTGTGAATTTTCCTTAAAAAATAATTATTTTGAGGTTTAGGGTGTTACACCGATCTCAACAATGGTCTTATCATGAACCGGGTTCTAATCAACAGAAAATCTCGAGCCCCTCGCAAAGGAGCTCCAAGCCCCTCACCGAGATTGGGAGAACCACAAGTCCCCTCACGAGACTTACAACCTGCCTCTTTCACCACCACCAACAACATATGATGTCTGACATACAAGTCAATGCAAATCAACAACAATGTTGAAGGATCGCACTGATCGTAAATAACATCCATTGACAACAACATAATAATCATGCACCGAATTGTTATTTAACAATCACCAACAACAACATTAACAACATAAATATGTCAGTGTCATCATTATTTATCATGCTCATACAACATAATGTAATTATCACAACTTATGATCATTCTACACAACATATTCTCAGTACAACTCAAGCATACAATAATTCTCCTCAATGAAATTATTATCTCATACATTCAGAAACACAACTACTCAATAACATATAATTGTATCACTTCAAATATTATAATTCCTAAACCACAACAACAGGGAAGTTTCCATGTCGAAACCACATATCTCAACTCAAACACGTTGTCAATACATGGATATCAACTCATCTTGTAATCACATCAACATATGCTCAGTCATATATAACAATAATTTGTTTTTTCGTTACCGACAACTATTACGAAAACGTTAAAACTATAATTTTCACCTCCTTATGGACATATCCAGACTCTTTGGATACCACCGTAAAAGTTATAATTGAAACAATTGACAAAACAATCTATTGCTCTAAGGTATTTTTATGTGATTATTAAAAAATAAAAGAGAACCAATCAATTGGTATCATGACGTCAATCGACTGGTCTACATTATTGTTCCAAAATTTGTCAATTTTTCAAATTTACCAATCAATTGCTTCAAGGATCAATCGATTGATCAAAGCCACTATTTTATATTTTTCTAAATTCTTCCAGCAGGCAATCGATTGGTCTACTTATATCAATCGATTGGGCTTTGATAATTTTCTAAAAATGCTAGTTTTCTTCATGCAAAGTAAAATAATTTATTTTAAAACCTCGCTTATACACTCCCTAACATGTCAAAGCAACTTATTTCGACAATCTAACATCATGGATCAATTACCTACTGCTATTACCTCTCAAAACTCCCAATTAACTCATTATTTCACCAATTAACACAACATCAAGAAGAACAACACATATAATCATGTTCATCATCTCTAATTTATCAATAACGCAACATATCAACAAGAACAACATCAACACAACTTCACATATTAAATTTCTAGAATCATCATCAAGAAGACATAATCCACCATCAATAATCATCATGATCATCAATTTTCATAAATCACATATAAAGCTGTTAAAACACAACAATGGAGAAACATAAACCCTATTGGAGGTTAACAAAAACTTCTATACCCTTTCATGATTTAAGCACCCTTAGACGAATAGTCTCTCCCCTTACCTTGTAATTCTAGCAAAAGTAAACAATCTCCATGTTCTCCTCTCCCATAGTTTTAGCTCTCCTCTTGTTCTTCTCGTCGATATAGTTCTTTTTCTCTTTTTGCCTATTTTCCTCTTTTCTACGTACTGATAAAACTCTCTTCTTCTAACTCCTTTTTTTTTAATAAATGAAACGTAATTCCCTCATTAGCATATTCCTACCTTACCCTCACATTTTCTCTAATTCCCATTTTGTCCTCAATATCTCTACAGCTCCTTATTTTCCTTTTTCCTTATTATTTTATTTAAATAATAACACTAGAATATTATTTTAATAATAAAATAATTCTAATAAAATATACCAACTTCTAATTACAGTGTACACTCTCCTCTCAAGGCCACACACCCGTACCGTTCAAATTTAATTTAATTATCACCACATGGTATTTAAATAAATACAAAAAATTCACAAATAATCCAAATAATTAAGATAATCTAAATTGGGGGGTTACACGCCACGGGCGAGTAGAGGGTACAAAACGCTTCTTGCTAACCCCCGCTCGATCTAGACATGTCGAAAAAAGCATCGTTCACTATCTTGAAAAGGGCAGTCGACAAGACCCTCTCTAAGACAAATATACCAGTCTGAGTCACAAATCACGAAAGGTTAAAGACTTGGTATGTTTACAAGTTCAGAGTTCTTTGTAATCAACATCGACAACACGTTGAGCAGTTATTATCAGAAGTTCATGGGAAAGTTTAAAGCAGTTATAAATCAACATGGATTGTAAACAAAAAGAATCTGGGTGACACATAGGCACACTAATGGGAACCTGAAGATCAAATGTGGAGTAAAATGCACTAGTTTCATAGTAGGTAGAACCGTTGTCAACAATTATTTGTAAATAGAATAAATAGCAAACTCGTACATTGTAACCAAGGTCGTAAAATTTCATACACTCTATTCATACCACTGGAGCACCCGAGTCAAAGAGAGAAACAATGTATGAGAAACATATATGTGTCTGTGTCCAGTCTTTTTAATATTTACTTCCTTTCGCATTCTCCCTTGTTTAATGTTATTTACTGCATTTTACCTTGTCATTTATTACAACTTAACTTCATTTAAAGTTTTTCTACGCCGTTATCGTGCAAACGACAACCGCATTACATCACATGCACATGTGTTCACACAAATCATTTTCACAAATTGCTTTGGAGATTTTTCGAGTTAATCTCATTTACACTAGTACAAAAAGGTTAATTTACACCCATTTTTTATTAAATTTACACCCGTTTTTTATTAATAAAAATCAGGTGTATATTCACCAGGTGAGAAATGTCTAACGAATTTACACCCGTTTAAAAACGGGTGAAAATACATGCTATGTTACACCCTTTTTAAATAAAAACGGAGGTAGATACATTATACGTTACACCCTTTTAAAATAAAAATCTGATGTAAATACGTTCTACGTTACACCCTATTTTAATAAATATCGGGTGTAAATACGTTCTTAAGTACATTCTATTTTATTAAAAAGCAGATGTAAATACGTTATTAGTTACTCCCTATTTTAATAAAAATCGAGTGTAGATATGATCTTAGTTACACCCTATTAGTTTCACCCTATTTTATTAAAAATTGGGTGTAAATATGTTCTTAGTTACACACTTTTTAAATATAATTTATACCCTTTACGAATGAATAAATTATATTATATTTAATTCCATCTACACCCTATTTCATATGCTACATTACACCATATTTTAGCTATCACATTTCTTCACATTTCAAATACAATAAAGTCATACATAAAATCATATTTCATGGAAGTCATAATAATTTTCATATTTACCAAAAAGTATAGAAAATCATATTCGAACATCCACTGAAAATTTCTCATTCATTTTCTTATTCTACCTTCCTCTATTCAAACCAGCTAAACTTAAACTTCTCATTTATCGGCCTTAGCAGCACTTGCAGCAGCTTGTCCCCTAAGACCAGTCCTCTTGGCAGCAATGAGATCAACCTTCTGTCCAGGAGGTGCACCACGAACCTTGGGCCAGCAATTCCTCTTCACTCTAAACTTATGGTATGCATTACCCGCCTTCAACACGGGCTTCTCAGTTCTTCCACCTCCAACAACTTGCCCAATCATAGCCCTACAATCACTTGGCACAACCTTCTTGGCACCAGAAGGAAGCTTGATCCTAGAACAAGCCAAATTCAACATCACAATCTTTGAAATCAGCAGTAAATTCAAAATAACCCGTAAAAAATAACCAGGATCAAAATAAATAAATTACTAAGACCAAACAACAATAAAGCATGCCAATCAAATTTTGAATTTAAAAACATACCCCTTCACATAGCCAGAATCATTATCTTTTGGGATTGACATCCTAGTATCCTTCCCACAAGAAGCAAAATGTTAATCTAACTTGGCTGTAATTTGTGTATATATAAATTATAATTAAATCAGTACAAATACTGTTTGGGATTGGGCTCTACCACTGTTGGGGGCAGAGTAGTTGCTGCAATTATTAAAAAATATACAAGTTATAATTAAATGAGAGCACCACAAGTTTTACAATTTATTGAGCATAGATATATCAGCAGGGAATACAACAGGAACATTAAATGAGATGTCTCGGGAACAAACCAGAGTCTCGCTAATAGCTTTGTGAACCAGGTCCTTTAATAGGGAATGAACCTAGAAGAATTCAATCCAAAACGATATTTCAATGAGTAAGAATAGAGAGATCAGCAAAAGATTAAAGCAGGACGCTTAGATAAATCAACTACGACAAAAAATGCATAAAACATAACAGCAGTGTCAAATTTAAAACATCCGTCGATTTTCAAGCCATTTGACTAGGTTGAGGGAGTATAAAGTAATTTTCAAAATGCTTGTTAATAAAGAAACTAAATCAACTTAGAAATATAAAAAACAGGAGTTCTCTTCAATCAAGTATTTTTGTTTTTCTTAACATATTCTTTATGGCACCACCAATAACACATAAAAATGGGTACAAAGTTTCAATTGAGAAGGGAATCAAAATTTCAATTGCTATTGATGATTCTCTTGTGAAAATCTTACCACATCAACAGCTGCCTCGGCAGGGCGCCTGATAGTAACTAGAGTGGATTCAATGAGACGACGGTATCCTTGTTTTGGAGCTATAAGATGAGGTTGGTACCCATCAGCTTCTGTAATAAGTTTTCTTATATTTTCCATTGAAAGTTGCTTGTGAATTGCAATCTTTTTAATGCACAGGGAGCTGATTGTCAAAGACATTTTAAATTTTATCACCTCCAGGTCTCCTGTAGGAGATTGACATCATGTTATCTGACAGTCATACTCCAATCTCTTGCTTTTATAAGGTGTCTATTTATTGAAGGTCTATCCTAAGTCACACGTTTCGAGAACCGTCATGTAGATTACAACTAAGAAGATGATGTTCTCATTTGGATAGTAGACTCTTAATATTGAAACTTCTACATAACTTTGACATGCAAACATGCAGACATGAAATGCTGAGACAAATTGTTCTTTTAATTTGACAACATTTTTTTGTTGAGATTAACACAAACTTGAGTTAGCTATAAATTATAATAGTGTAATTGATATATCTCATCAATTTGAGTTGTTTTCTTCATACCATCTCATTGACTTGATAGTTTTGGAATTACTAGAAAGTTTCTCAAAACATTTGCAAGAACTTTTTTATCATACTTTTGATCGTCTAACAATAAATCTACTTGAACTTTTTGATCATACTTTTGTTCGTTCCATCAAGAATCATTCAGACAAGCAACAATTCTGAATGTTTTATATATTGAATGTTGTAGTACATCATGCAATCATTTCATAACAAAGAATCATTCATTCATAGAAAACTGTTTATAACTTAAACTATAAGAAAACTAATGAATCATGAATCTTGAATCTAAAATGGAAGCGACTAGTCTGAGTTATATTATGAAAACACTAAGGTGGTAAATTCCTTTTATACTTTCATGATTACTTTGTGCGCGCAAGATATATACAGCCAAAAATTATATAGTTTCTTGTTCTAAAGAACATAACAGAATGAAAGAAGATACTAATATACTGTAAAGAACATGGCAATAATGAAATTGGAAATGAGAGAAAGATTACATGAAGGGATCCACTGTTATAATTACATTAATGAAATCTAAGAACTAAAATGATGAATAATGGGAAAGATTATCCCAAAAAAGAGAATTAGAAAAAGAAGAATCACGTTGAACGTGATTTCAGGCATTTTGAGAATTACATTCCTCCTTCTTTGAATTACATTCCTTCTTCTTTGAAGATTCACTCTGCCTCTTCTGAATCGATGGAAAATTCTGACAAAAAACTTTCTTGGAGGAGCCATTCTTCTTTCTTTCCTCTACTTCTTAAGCTGCCTATTCCTCTTCTCTCTCTCTCAACTTATTCTCTTGTGGGACTATACTTCTACACAATTACTCAGTATATATAATAACTATATTAACAACCCCAACTGATTCAGTTACATTCAGTTAAAAGTTTGTTATTTTAGATTTTTATGACTACATCACATCAGTGCACATTTTAGGCGTATGTTGTATTTTATTTGATTGAAAGCTTTATCAAATACAAGGTTTATCAAATTTTAATATATAGTAAAATATAAATAGTCAATCATACCCTTAGCCCAGTTATAATAAAAGTTCATTGCATATTATCTCACATCACCCTCAAACTCGCCATGCATAAAGTATTGAGAGTTTGTCACTCAAGAAACGAAAACGTTTGATGAAATGAGTTTTTGTGAACAACTCAGTAATCTGTTAAGCGGAAGTAACAAACGACAAAGTAATGATGTCATGCTCAAAGTGATGACGAGTGAGATGACAATCAATCTTGACGTGTTTTGTACGTTCATGAAAGACTAACTTATGAGGAAATTGAATGGAACTCTTATTATCACAAATTATTTTAGAAACAGAGACACCCATATCTGAGAGTAACCAACACAGCCAAATTATTTCAGCGGTGGTGGAAGTCATCGCATAATACTCTGTTTCTATAGAAGAACGGGAGACAATATCTTGTTTTTATCCTTCCAAGAGATGAGAGAGTCTCCAAGAAAGATACAAAATTCTCTGGTAGACTTACGATCAGTAGGATCACCAGCCCAATCAACATTATAGTAAGCACGTAATGCTAAGGAAGAGGTTGACAAGAATAAGAGACTTTAAAACTGTGTTCTTCGAAGATAATAGAGAATACGAAGAACAGCTGCCCAATGTACTGTAGTAGGAGAAACAACAAATTGACTCATAACATAAACAGCATAAGCAATATCAGGTCTAGTACTTGTAAGGTACACAAACTTCCTACCAAAGTACGATACAAGGTGGGATCTGGTATATTAACTCCATCAAAAGAAGCATATTTCACATATAGCTCAAGAGGGCTATATGTTTCTCACTACAACACGGAAGGGCTTTAAAAGTGCTTTTTTGGGCTACTAAAGCGCTGCCAAAGCCTGCGCTGCCGTAGGTAACGAAAGCGCTTTTGAAAGCGCTCTGGTAGCCCCCCCTATAAGAGCGCTTTTTCCAGAAAAGCGCTCTGGTAGCCCCCCTATAAGAGCGCTTTTTCCAGAAAAAGCGCTCTGAGAGTCCCCCTATAAGAGCGCTTTTTCTGGAAAAAGGTCTCTGGTAGCCACCCCTATAAGAGCGCTTTTCCAAAAGCGCTTTCGTAGGTTGCGTTTTTTTCTATTTTTTATGCTCTTTTTTTTAATCTTACGCAGCGCTTTTAGTAATAAAGCGCTTTAGTAGGTGGCCCTTTAAGAGCGTTTTATAAAAGCGCTATCGTTGCTAAATGAGGTATTTAAAGTGCAACCTGTAATTTCAACCTCCCAGTTCAACCTGTAATATTTTCGACCTGTAATATATTTTCAACCTGTAATATTTTCGACCTGTAATATATTTTCGACGATATATTTTCAACCATAGGTAGGACAATATATATATATATATATATATATATATATATATATATATATATATACACTAATATAATACCATTATAATATCCAAAATTATATATATATACATCATTATAGTTCCTGTAAAACAAACTAAATCATGTAAAGTATGAATACAGAAAGTTTCACATGTAACTAACTCATGTCAAACAAACTAAATCAGTAACATCAACAATATTATACTTCAAATATTGACAACAATATTAACAAAGTTAGTAACCATCCTAGAGTACTATAATATTATACTTCAAATCGACACAAATCCTACATGAATAGCTGATGAATATAAAATTGACACAAATCCTCTTTGATTTCTTCCAACTTAAGTCTCGTGTAAGAAGCAACATAGAAGTCGTCAAAGTACTACAGAACAAAAACATAATATGAATGATTTATTTAAATGTAATAAATTATAAGAAGTTATCTAATTAAGTTATGAATCCATACCATGATTGGAATCTCTAATTGACTCGTTTGAAGGATTTCTTTCATAAACCTCAAAACATAGTATCTGCAATCTGAACTGTTTCGCTGTATCGGACACTACATAGAAAAACAAATAAGATTTTATAGTTGTCTTGTTTTATCAAGTAGCATAAATATTATAAGCAAAATTGTGAAAATTAATGTACCTGCACTTTGATCCAAGTAATGTTGTTTGATTTAGTCCGGGATACCTGTGCGTCTCGTTGACTTCGGAACACTTGTATTGATCTAACAAAAATATAAAAGCATATATTTAGATCACTCTCACAAATAATTAAATATATAAATATACACGAATATTTAGAACGATCCCACTTACGTATCAATCATTGTCTTCATAGCCGGATAATTGGTCCACTCACCATCTACCGAATTCAGAAAATATACCACTTCTCTTATAGGGTTGATAGCAAGCAACAACCAGTGTGCTCTATAAATTAAAACAATAGGTTATATGGAAATTTTGCTATGCAAAAGAAACAAAGATTAGATGAACCAAGAATGAGAAACTAACCCTACTGGTCGGATATTATACGCCCAAAGAATCAGACTTTCTGTATTGCTGGTGGACAGGAATCTATTGACTAAGCGCTGTCTAACTGATTCCGGTTCTGTAGCAATTGTCATTCCGCTGCAATGGGCAGAGGACACAAAACGGAATCTGTTTGACAATGGAGTCCCGCGCAACACTCTATCATACAACAACCTTAAATAAAAACATAATAAACATTAGATTATTTTCATTGAAATATGTAAATAAATTGTTCGACTAATTAAATAATATATCGGATGAGTGAATATTACCGGATGTATGAGTGGATATTACCGACGCCTAGTTGTTCATGCGTAAAAATCTCTTCCAAGTCATCTAGTGCAATATTTGACATGAATTCAATACCGAAGATACCTTCATCCATATTGATTTCACGGAAAGCACCACCCTTCAAATCGGACATATCAACAAGTGTTCCGAGCGTCGTCCGGTATCGAGCCACAAAAGCACCACCTTTTTTTGCCGCTTGCTTCGGAGGACCCTTGGGTGGTACACTACGAACTTGATGTGTCACTTGTTGTGACCCCCGAGCAGATGCCTAAAAATCATATAACAATCGGTAAAAAATAAAATCATGCAGTTTTAGATTCAAATTATATATTAACACTTTAAATGTACCTCTTTTAGTGATGCAACAGACTCCTCCTCCTGTAAAATCCCTTTACCCTTAATTGCGGGTTTTGTAGGAGCAGTCTAAAATTAAAATGTAAAAAATAATTAACGTAACGGTGCAGAATTGACATTCAAAAACTAAATGATTCATAATGGTTTTCAATATACCTCATTACCAATGAAATTGAGCTCTGAGGGCCATGCAACAGATGACCCTATTGCATCTCGCATCAATGTTGTCTCTGAGACCATGTCAGGTACCGGTAGCACTGCATCATGACCTAATACATCATCAACTGATACTTTCAGGTGTCCATCCGGGAGCGGTCTATGGTGAAGTAAATCTCCCAAAGTGTTGTGCACTTTTCCCTTGCCAGCTAGGCGATAATTCGGTGACGATAAGTATAGTTGGCAAGATGAAATGCCCTAAACCAATAGTAAATTTAAAGTCATTATCATTAATAAAATAGAACAATTTGTAAGGAAAAAAAATTTATAATTACCTCGAGAAGTTTTCTTTGACAGTTGATACTAGCTTTATCACTAGTTTCTTTCACCGATGAAGTATTGCACTTTTCTCTCATATACATATCTTTATCTCTTTGTAATTCAGAGACTTGTGCTTGTAATTCCTGCAATTTTTGCAACACTTCTTCATTGGTAGGATTTCTTCTCCTAGAATGCTTGTAAAAAGAGGTTGGAGTCACACCATGACCTTTACCCCTCACCCGACCGGGATACTCAGGAGCATCTAGTGCTCTACTAAGTACGCTCCTATCATCCTGGTCCTCACCGGTGGATACCGATTGCGACAAGGTCTCCTGTAATTCATTTACATTTCAATAATTATTAGTGGAGATAAAAAATCAATTATATATTAAAAAACATTTGATTTAATTAAAGACACAATGTTATACTTACACATTCGGCATAAACTCTTTGAACATCGGGATCGACAGCTCGATTCTTGCCCACACGAGCTTCCTTCCATAACACATGTAGTGGAAGTGAGGTTTCCTCACTTTTCGTCTCCTCTAACTATGCATTGACACAAATGATAAAATCGTCAAATAAAACACATTTAGACAATTAATTAAAACGCATTTCTATTTACTTACAATTTTTTCCTCTAAGCGTGCATATCCCAAACGCCCTTTTTTGTATGGATACGCGGGTTTTGATGCTCTCGCACTATTTGTGGCACTCCTTTTCCGAAAAGCTTCATCTCTTTGATTTACAAACTCAACCCAATCTTCTTCATCAATGAAGATCTCATACTTTTTTGGATGTTCCGAAGCCTCTTCAAGAAAGTGTCCTTCTTTATCCTTAAGATAGTTGTTTGTTAAATAAGCTTTCCACCCTCTATATCTTTTTCCGGCCAACCTAAGAATGAAGCGTTTACGCTCATCTGGTATGTTAAAAGACCTCTGCAAACAAACATACGCAAAGAGTGTGTTAGTATAAGTAATTTAATAAAATTATCGTCAAGATAATAACAACAACCATATATGATACCTTAAGTTCGTCCCAAATCATGTCTTTTTTCTCGTCCAAGTCTTTGCTTTTTAGATTCCATTTAGCTACGGAGACTGGAATATGCAAACGAACAAGTGTACCAATATAGCTTGTCAACTTTGCAGAATTAGGACCAATTGGTTGGTTATCAGAATTCCATTCCAAATTATATATTAATCCTTGGTCTCTATGTCGAATGATTCCCTTCATAATGGTGATGCCTCGTGCAACTTCTTTTGATGATGTATCGGGTGGAGGATTTGTATCCGAAGCATCTCTATCTTGTGAGTTTTCTTGTGGGTTATCTTGTGGGTTTTCTTGATTACTAGCCATTGAACCTGTATCAAACAAACTAAAGCACATTAGTACACTATTAATAAGCTAACAATCTATACAAGTCAAATGGAAGTCAAACCATGCATGTACAAGTAAATCGGAATCGAAATCGATGAAATCAGAATAAGCGTCAAAAAAAAGAAAGTTGTCGGAATTGAACGAAATTTACATGGCTATGGTAAACTGAGTGCTCGCATCTTTCACCTTTTCAAAAATTTGATCACCTGACAAAAATGGCGGGGCTGTATGATGTTCGGCCTTTCCATTGAATGCTTTTCTCGACCCACGGTAGTGATGATTAGAACTTAAGAATCTACGATGGCCGAGAAAGACATTCTTCTGACAAAGATCCAATCGTGTCGTATCGGTTTCATCTTCACAAACAGGACACGCTTTTTGAACTTTATTGCTGTACCCGGATAGATTTCCGTATGCTGGAAAATCATTAATTGTTCCAAACAATATCACCCTTAAGTTGAAACTTTCTTTCCTATACCCATCGTAAACCTCCACACCGTTCTCCCACAAAAACTTTAAATCTTCGATTAAGGGTGCGAAGTATACGTCTATGTCATTCCCTGGTTGTTTAGGCCCAGAAATTAGCATAGATAACATCATGTACTTACGCTTCATACATAGCCACGGAGGTAGGTTATAAATCATAAGAATCACAGGCCATGTGCTATGCGAGATACTTTGAATACCATGCGGGTTCATTCCATCAGTAGACAATGATAAGCGAAGGTTTCTTGTTTCTTTTCCAAATTCAGGATAATCAGTATCAACTTTCATCCACTGTGGAGAGTCTGCCGGATGTCGCAACTTTCCATCAATAATTCTTTCATCTGCATGCCAAGTCAAGTGTCTTGAATCGGTTTCACTATGATACATGCGTCTAAATCTTGGAATTATAGGAAAATACCATAAGACTTTGGCCGGAGACAACTTTTTCTTATATCAAGGGGCACCGCATTTAGGACACTCATTCAACGCTGCATACTCTTTTCGAAACAAAACACAATCGTTTGGACATGCATGTATCTTATCATAGCTCATGCCAATGGAGGACAACATCTTTTTGGCTTCATACGTTCGATTGGGAAGAACATTATCCTCTGGTAGCATATCTTTCATAAGGGCTAATAACTCTGTGAAACTTTTATCTGACCATCCATTGTCCGCCTTTAAGTTGTACAACTTTAACACCGCAGACAATCTTGCAAATTTTGAACAACCATCATACAACGGTTTCTCTGCATCGCTTACCAACCTCTCGAACATTTTGGGACAATCCTCAAGATCTTCTTCAAGCGCTTCTGCAATCTCTTCGACTCGATCACAATCATATGTGTCTGTGCAATCGTCGTTTGAAGCATACTTTGTATTACACCTCGACTCAACATTCCCATTACTTTTCTCACCATGCAAACTTAAAACTGTATAACTTCTATCAATTCCAAACCGTAGTAAATGCGATGCCAATTGATTCTCGTCAACCTTATCCCCATAACAGCAACCCATGCAAGGACACGCCATTCGAATCGGGTCTTTGGAGTGCGCAACCGCAAACTTAACGAATTCCCATACCCCTTTCTCGTACTCTTTCGACAATCGGTTTAAATTCATCCATGTCTTATCCATGTCTTAATTAACCTAAACAAAAACGATGAAACTTTCACTTTTCACAAGTAACCCCCTATAGCGAATTCAATTCATAAAGTTAGTAAGTTCATCACTTAACGATTAACGAAATTGACATCAAGAATATTCCACATGTTGGAATAATTATCAAAGCTCTTGAGCCTCTTTCATTTCTTCATTGAAAGTAGATAACATGACTATAGTTTTTGTTAGAAATCATAATGTCAGTATAATGCGTTTCTGTCAAAACACAAAGTATAAACGGAATGAATCCGGAGCAATAAAACGCAACATATATAATCACACAATTTCAGACAAATTCATCATAATATTGTTAATTTGAGAAAGTAATTTACCTCAGAAAACGTCGACCTAGGCCGGGAAACGATCAAACTTTCACTCTACACAAGTTACCCCTATAGCAAATTCACAAAGTTAGTAACCACCAAGACAAAATCGATTGAACAAAGGAAATCAACAATAGTTTGAAGTGTGTACATACTCGTAAATATGTAGTACTAGAGTCAATGATACGAGCTCCAAAGAGATCCAAAGTTATCAATCCAGTCAGTCCTATATAAGAAATTCAATGCAATGTATGATTATAATAAGAATGGGTGAATATTGCAGATTCCATAAAACACAGTTTCAGAATAGTGCAGACACATACATTCATATCTCATTCAAAATAAATTCAAAAGCAATTCGAAGCGAAACTGACATGAAACTAACTCACTAGGAGTCACTTTAACAATAATAAAAGACATATCTAACTTACAAGTTTAAGAATAATATAAAAAAAATACAGAATACTGATTTACTTTGAGTTCAAAGGTTTAACACAAGCTATGAACACTTCAGCTTTTAGATTGACCAATTTTTTTATGCTATGGATACCTCCTCTCTCCCTAGCCATTCATTGTTTATAACACAAATTACAGTTTCTTATTCAAATTGAGTAAAAAAACAAAAGAAGATTTTCTAAGTCATTTAAAATCACTTAAAAAAACAAAGAAATTTCCACTCTATTTACAAAGCAGAACTTCTCATTAAACCATGCCTCATACAAGCATATGGTGAAATACAAGTAACTTACAAAAAGTGCATAATCCCTCTTGCAAATGTTAGGAGACATTTTCAGATTTCTATACCTTATGACAATTTAAATTAACACAGAACATACAAATAGTAGAATCAAATAGTAGAATAACAATTTAAATTAGCACAAAACATACAAATAGTAGAATCAAAGAATTGCAGAAGCAGGGATTTAGCATATACTTTGCCGGAAGAATTTGTAACAGACATCACACAAAATTAATAAAATAGAGTGGAAATTTCTTTGTAAATAGAGTGGAAGTCCCTGCCCAACTATCATATATAGAAGATTTTCTAAGTTTTAAGTTTGCAGTTCGTTGAAGAAGGTTGAAGAAGCTTGAACAAAACCCTAAATATGGGGAAGAAGATTTTACCTGAAAACAGTGATGCCGGAGAAGAGAGGTAACGGCCACGACGGTTGGAGACAGACGGAGGAGAGACGGACGGAGACGAGACGGACGGCGGCGATGAGACGGACGGCGGCGACGAGACGGAGCGAGTAGACGGACGAAGTTGGTGAAGAGATGAATTGCTGGAGAAGAAGATAATAAACAGAAGCGTATCTGAAAGAATAAGCCCTCAATTTTATTAATTTTTATTATAACATGGGGTACCAAAGAGCTTTTAAAAAGCGCTCTCTAAGCATGGGGTACCAGAGCGCTTTTAAACTAAAAAGCGCTTTCGTAAAGAAAGGCTATAAGAGCGCTTTCAAAAGCGCTTTCACATGTCAGTCTATCAGAGCGCTTTTCAAAAGCGCTTTCGTAGGGTATACACTTTTTTTAGCGAAATTTTTTTACAAGGCTATGAGAGCGCTTTCACTAAAAAGCGCTTTCATGTTTCCACCTATAAGAGCGCTTTTCCAAAGCGCTTTCGTAGGGTATGCACTTTTTTTAGCGATTTTTTTTTAAAAGGCTTTTAGAGCGCTTTCACTAAAAAGCGCTTTCGTAAGGGCGCTTTTAAAATACATTTTTGGCGTAGTGTCTCGAGTATCAAATAAGTGAGCTTGGTCAAGAATGTTATCAATGTACTTCGATTAAGAATAAGCTGCTAGGTTTCATCGTCAGCCAGAGAGGTATTAAGGTCGACCCCGACAAAGTCAAAGCCATTCAAGAAATGATATTTTTATATTTTAGAAAAAAAATCTGTATTTTTATATGTTGTAAAAATATTTATTTATATAAAACAATTTTTTATATTACTTAAATCAAAACAAGAAACAGAATATAATTTATAGTTTATATAAAACAGTTTATTTAATGCTTACAACATTATTTTATATTTTAATGTTAAAACAAATAAAAAACAGTATATAAAAATAATATGTTTTAAAAAATAGTATATAAAAATATCATATATATTTTAAATAGTTTAAATTAATATATAAAAAACTGTGTATAAAAACAAACTATGTGTTTTTAAAAATTTAAATAGAATATTTATTTTGTATAGTTTATAGTATATATAAAAAACATTATACAAAAATAAAATGTATAAAAAAACAATATATAAAAAAGTAGTATAACATTTTGCATAGTTTAAAATAGTATATAAAAAACAATATATATGTTTTAAATATATATATATATATATATATATATATATATATATATATATATATATATATATATATATATATATATATATATATATATATATATATATATATATATATATATATATATATATATATATATATATATATATATATATATATAAAAATAGCATATTTTGTATATAATATAAAAAAGGTACTCCACAAAAAAATATATGTTTAAAAAAACAGTATAAAAAAAAGTATATTAAAACTCCTCCCAAATTTGTGTGCTTTTTTGTATAATGTTTTTAAAAAACCATTACAAATATATATTCATATAAAAATAGTTTATACTCTAAAACTTTATATTTATATAAAAATAGTATATTTACTTTTAGGACTAAATATGTTTTATATTTTTAAATTATAGGAAGATAGTTTATATTTTTCGAACTAAATAATATATTTATATGTTTAAGACTAAAAAAAAAAGTAAATATATTTTAATAATAAGTATGTAATTTTGTTTAGGACTAAAAAGCTATAAGTAATAATATATAATTTATATATGTTTAGGACTATAAAAACAAGTAAATATATATTAAAATAAGTATAATAATATAAATGTTAAAAGTGAATATTTAGAATAGTTGGATAGTAATATATGATTTATTTTTTGAAAAAACAAGTATTGAATATAATTCTATATACAACTAGTTATATGATCTTATCGACAAAATAAAAGTTGTTGATAGATCACCCCTCATTTTATTTAATAAAATTGAATATGAACAATATTCTAAATGTGCAGAATGGAACATTATCAAATCTATCGTAGTTGGATGTATGATAGATTGTTTCCTGGAAGACGTGGACTTAAACCACTTTTTATGGAAGGAGTTGCCGCATTTCTTTCGTATGCGTTTGCTCAAGAATGTCGCCAAAGGGAATGAGGGGTAAGGTGTCCGTGTTTAAAGTATGGTTGCAGAAATATTATTAGTGACCCTAGTGAAGTGAAACGTCACTTGGAGAGAGTGGGTTTTAGGACAAATTATTGGGTTTGGACATCTAATGGGGAAACAATGCCAGAGATAAATAGAGATGCTTCTAACAGTCAAACACATATTGGACCTAATATAAATAGATATGATCTAGGGAGTAGTTCATCACATATGCAATGCCAGGAACAGTTTAATTTCGTCGAGGAGATGTTCAGTGACACATTAGGGGTGAATGTGGCGTATGATGAACCACAAGACTTCGATGGAGAAGAGCTCCCAAATGAGAAGGCACAAAGGTTTTATCAGTTGTTGAAAGAAATAAATACACCATTGTTTGAGGGGTCTTCTGACTCAAAGTTGTCAATGTGTGTGAGGAATGTCATCGGTGGGAAAAGTTGTCATTGTTTGAGGGGTCTTCTGATTCTAAGGGGTCTTCTGACTCACATTAAAGCACTTACATCTGAACTTGGTGGGAAAAGTTCGTGGTTTGACTGTCATCGTAGGTTCTTACCTACCAACCATGAATTTAGAAGGAATGTAAATACTTTTAGAAAAGGAAAAAAAAAGTAAAATATCTACCACCCCCTCGATTGTCATCGACTCAAGTATGGAATAATGTTCGTGACCTACCAAAATTCATAGACTATGGTGAAGCCCGTAGAATTCAAGGATATGGGGTTGACCACAATTGGACAAAAAGAAGTATTTTTTGGGACCTCCCATATTGGAAGAATAATTTATTGCGACATAATCTTGATGTTATGCACGTTGAGAAGAATTTTTTTGATAATGTATTTAACACAGTGATGGATAATGAGAAGACAAAATATGATGAGAAAGCTAGAAAAGACATGGAACGTTTGTGTAATCGAAAAGAATTGGAGTTGAAACCTCGACCAAACGGAAAATTATTAAAATCCAAGGCTTGTTACACTCTTACTCCCCGAGAAGCAAAAACAGTATGTCGGTGGTTAAATGAATTGAGGATGCCTGATGGTTATTCTTCTAATCTGGCAAGATGTGCTGACGCCAATATTGGGAAGTTGCATGGAATGAAAAGTCACGATTGTCATATTTTCATGGAACGATTGCTTCCAATTGCATTCAGTTCACTGCCCAAGAATGTAATTAATCCACTAACTGAGATCAGTCAATTTTTTAGAGACATTTGTGCGTCAACTTTAAGAGTAGACGACATCATTAAATTGGACCGAAATATTCCTGTCATTCTTTGCAAGTTGGAGCAAATATTCCCGCCAAGTTTCTTTGATTCTATGGAGCATCTCCTTGTGCATCTTGCTTATGAGCTTTTCTAGGTGGACATGTTCAATATAGATGGATGTATCCATTTGAACGAATCATGGGTGATTCAAAGCGATCAGTTAAAAATAAGGCAAGAGTTGAGGGATCAATTTGTGCACATTATATACATCGCGAAACATCACATTTTGCTCTCATTATTTCAATCACATGATGATGACTCCAAGAATCATAAGGAACGAAGTTCACTTCAGTGAAAGAAGTCAATTTACCTTATCAGTTTTCGGTCGTCCAGGTCGTCCCGCAGGGAAGAAGAGTGAGCATTGGCTTTCACAAAAAGAAATGCAATTTGCTCATGTTCATGTGCTGATTAACTGCGTTGAAGTTAAATCATATCTTGAGTAAGTATATTTTAAATTAAGTGTATATGTTTAATTGGTTAAGATTTACCTTCTCTAACCTTTTTTTCTTTTCGAAATAGGGCATTTGGTACCTACTATTATCAAAGCACAGGCGAACAACCTTCGACTGGTTACACACATGCCTATTTTCCAACATGGTTCAAGAAGTAATTATCATGTATTGTTGCACCAAATCCTGAATTAATACATTTGCGAAATTTGTCTGAAGGCCTAGTCAACGTGTAAATGACACTATGCCAAAAATATTTTTAATAGCATTTTTTTTACTTTAAATAGCGCTTTTAAACGCTATCAAATCTGCCGCTATTGTATGTTGGCTACATATAATAGCGCTTTAAAGAGCTATTAAAAGTGCAATCTTTATTAGCACTTCCCTTAAAAGCGCTATCGTAGTCTTGTTTGGGGCGGTCGTATTTTTAAATGGAATTTAATAGCCTTTTATGTAAAAGCGCTTGTTATACCCCAAAATTTGCCCGCATCTTTTTTCAGAAAGAAGGCAACAGACTTCTATCTAAAAATTGGGAGTTTCATATAATCTTGGATTTTTATTTCATAAAAATCCTGATTTATGAATACTCGGTTTTTAGAATTTTTTCTCATACAGTATTTTGGCTCGCTGTTGAATTTATTCTTACACAAATGCCAATTACTGTTTATCATTTCACACACGCTGTTTATTTGAGATTTATTTGCAGATAAATAGTACTGACGCAATTGGTACAGAAATAAATCTTTTGCAGGCGCAGAGTCCGGGGATTCAGACTGTACTGGTAATGGGTAAATTATTATTAACTTTTGTTTCCCACTAATTTTTGTACTATATTCTATTATTTTCAAAAAAATCTTTTCCTTTCTTTTCAAATCTCTTTCTTTTCAAATCAAATCCTAACTTTATTCTATACATCTTTTTTTTCAAACCCTACCATAAACTTTCTTTCAAATCCTACTACCACTCAAATTTTCCTTTTTTGTATGGAATCACTTCATTCCCCAACGTCTCTATCCTTCTTTTCACTCTATAAATACCTCTCATTTTTTCCATAAAATCTCACATCAAATTCCAACTTACTTCTCAAATTTCTACATCATATTCATTCTCTCTTCTTCCCCGGCAAAAATGGCGAAGCGGATAGAAACATATTTTCTTATGGTCATCACCGTTGTGGTGGTAATCATGTCCTTCTTCTGTCTGCATAGTCCTGAAAAATGCGGACCTGGGTTGTTTACACTCCCAATCATCTATATGTTATTATTTATAGCATGGGTTATTAATCGTCATTCTTAAAGTTTGTCGTATCTTTTATTTTTAAATAAATGTACCGTTTATTTGTCGTACTGTTCATTATATTATGTAATATTTGTACTGTCAGTATTAAATATTGTACTATCTGTCGTACTGTTGTTTAATTATTAAGATAATATTTTGTGTGTTTTCTGCCAATTAAATATTTATTTTTCTATGCATTAAATGTTTTTCAGGGTTATTATCGGTAATTTCGTTCGCATACAGTATATATTATTTATTTATTATGTCTGTGTTTTTCTAACAACTCATGTAAATAAATTTTCACCATTAATACAACAAAAAAACAAAAAGAAAAAAATTAACTTTGATTGTTGAATTTTCACTTTAACTGCTACATTAATGCATGAACAGTCAGTTGACAGTCAAACCCGCTGACAGTGCAATTCTCCGTGTTTTGTACCATCAATCAAATCAATCTTTTGCATTTCAAAACTCCAAGATTTTTGTTCTAGAAGTCTTCTGAATATCACATGATTAGCAGAGACTCAGCACTGCACAAAAATCAGGTACACTTAACTGTCTCCTACACGAACAGTCCCTAACTAGGGTTTTTGTTTTTTTCAGGAGAACAAGTTTTTTGAGACCTCAAATGAATTTCATGGACCTCCATATATCTCAAAGTACCACCATGCAAATTTTCAAACTTCAATTCGCTCAGATGCACATTCAGCAGTTCAAACAGTCAACAGACGACCAGTTTGACCGAAAAGTCAACAGACAGTCAAAAATGAATTTTTTTGTCAACATCCATATTTTGTCAAAATATTCATAATTTGATCATTGGTTGATCATAATTCATCAAGGAAAGATCAAAAATCAACAAAATCCTAAGTTTCAAAATTAGGGTTTTCTCCTAAAAAGTCAACTGAACTTTGACTGGTCATAACTCTCTCATCCTTCATCCAAAAAATTCCAACCAAAGATCATTTTGAAGGAAATTAAATTATCTTTCAAATGAAATTGGTCCCTTGGTCATTAGATTCACCATTTGGAAAATATGAACCAAGACATTACAGGTCATTTTCAAAGTCAACAAAAAGTGGTTTTTTGTCAAAGGTCATAACATCAAGATAACTTCTCCAAATGAAAAAAGTTTTCAAGGTGGCTTGTAGAGGACATCTTGAGGTTTCTAAAAAGTACAAGAACTCCTTCATATGATAAAAATTGAGGGATTTATGCCTTGTTGAAGTTGGCTATTTTTTTGGAAAATGCATGAAATCAACATTGAGCAAAAGTGTTTTTTTTCCAAAAGAGACTAAATTTCCATGATCCAAACATACTTCCAACAATGCTAAGGGCCTCCCACGACCAACCTAAGGCCCATAACATTTTATTTCTTTTTTTGGTTTAATTTTATTACATTTAAGATTAAATTGAAAAAGAAATGGAAGGATAATGTTATGTAGCTTTGATCTTAAGCATGAGTCATCAAGAATCATTCAAAGCTCTGCCCCAAAGAGATGGTACAGTAGAAGGTTGAAGAAATTTGAGCCATGGTTGCTTGAATTCAAAGCTACATATTATTAAAAAAGTCAAAAATTCAACAAAGCACTTAATGCTTCTTAGCTTAGTTTTTAAGTACTTCTTTGCCTATAAATGAAGTAGAAAACTTCATCAATAGAGGAGACACGAAATCAGAACCAGAATCTTGCTTGTATCACTCTTGAATCAAATTGAAATTTTCAAAGAAACTTGAAATTCGAATTTTCAGTTTAAGTCATTTTTAATCCAAACTAAACACTCAAATACAATCCCTAAGCATCACTGAACCTATTCAAATCAGTTTCAAGCTTTGAAACTCAAAGAATCGAGCACTATACCTCACGGTTTTCTCAAACTAAAACTTACAAAAATCTCATCATACATGCATGTTTAACAAGATGTAGACATATATTTGAGTTTAGTATGAGGTCCTGATCATTTCTGGAAGTTTAATTGAGATTTGGGTGCTTGTACACGAAACCACCATTTTAGGGTTCTTCATCTCAAAATTAGAGCTTTTCAAATTAGGCAAAATTACAGGTTCAAAGAGGTCCCATTGAATTCGTATGGACCAGACGAGTTGAACCATGGCATCGCGCCAAATTTATATTGCGTTTTGCTTGTATTTGTTATTTTTGCAGGTGTAATAGATTGGAGCTTTTTATGCCACCTGCAAATGAGCGGTGTAAAAGAACATGTCTGATGAAGAAGACAAGACGTGGCGTCCTCTAGTTGGCCAGAAACGCGCGCGTCTTTATTTTTTTAATTTTTCTGATCCAGTGCCTTGCAGGTGTGTTACGCGCCATATGCTCTCACTCCAACCACCATCAGATCATGCCAGCTGCTCATCCTACGCACCTAGACACGCTAGTCCATGATATAGACTCTTAAGCCAACCACACATGATCATTTATTTTATATTTTCTATTTTATTTTATTTTCTTTGCAAAATTAATTAAAAATAGTTCTAAAAATAAAAAAAATATAATAAAAATACTTTTAGGTTTATAAAATGATCTATTATTTTTTGACATGAAAATATTTTATTTTTCTTAATAATTAAAATATTTTGTTTAATTAATTAGTATATATTTATATATTTGCTTTTTAATTATTTCAACCAATCAAAAAATCATAAAAAATTGTTCTTTATATTAAATTTAGTTTATATATTATAGACTAATTTTGTACATATTTAGAATATTTTTTCATTTAAGTTTTAATTATTTGTGTAATTATTTGCATAATTATATGTTATTTAACTTAATAATTTCAAAACAACTTAAAAAAAAATTAAAAAAAAAAGTTTTATTTTAAAATTAATTAAGAAGCATTTAAACATATTTTAAACTTAATTTTTAGGTTTAAATTTTATTTCCACCTTTTTCTCATTTTAATTAAATTAATCATGCATTAATTCTAATTAAAATCAATCATACAAAAAATCCAAAAATATTTCTTTTATCTTATTGCAATTTAAATTCCTAGATAAAGTGTATAGGTTGTCAAATTCATGTAAATAGCGTAGTTTACATTTCTCGCACAAACGATGTAATAGCATAGATTTACTTTCCACATTTTACATTCTCGTATTTTAATTCTAGTACATATAAAACTGCGTGTATGTCAAAGATAAAAATTGAAGCGTTAGGTCACTAACTTCAAAGATAAAATATCTGAATCAAAACACAATCACACTTGCACCTCTTAGGGTAATCCCTCTTTTTACTCTTATCAAAAATCAAATTCTACTGTTTCAAATGCAAAGTCGAACTTTTGTTTACATCCGGTAAAAGGAGAATTTTCTAAAGGAAATAGGAAAAGACCTTATAAACTTAGGGTAGACCTCCTAATTGGTTGCTCAAATCAAAAATAAATGTCTCATATACCATTGTTTTTCAAAATAAAACTTTCAAAAAGACAATACTTGGTATATATCCAAACAAGGATCATTACGAAGTTAACGTTTTTTTTTTCAAAACATCTTTCGAAAGATAAAACACTTTGTATACATCCGCACAAGGATCATTACAAAGTCAAATTACAAAGGTATTTGAAACCACATACAAGCATTTCAAGGCAAGACAAGAGATTCAAAACAAGTGAGCTAAGCAATTAAGAGCCCATGGATAACCATGGATACAAAGGGTGCTAACACCTTCCCTTTGTATAACCTACCCCCTTACCCAAAATCTCTTAAAGGTCTTTTTCTGTTTCTTTTATAAACCTTTCCTTAATTGGATAAAATAAAAGTCGGTGGCGACTCTCTGATTTTCAAAAACACAAAAGCAAAAGAAGAGTCAGTTCGTATATCTCTCCACGAGAGGTATGGTAAAAAACCGAGGTCGACAGCGCTATTAAAAAGCTTTTTTTCCCCTGTATGCGAGATCATAGCGCTTTTTTCCCCCTGTATGCGAGATCATAGCAAGAGATCTTGTGACTATACTACCTATATATATATATATATATATATATATATATATATATATATATATATATATATATATATATATATATATATATATATATATATATATATATATATGAGGGCAGACTAAAAATAATACGACTCAAAAAATTAAGTATTATGAGGGCAGACTAATCATTTATCCCGATTCAGGGTCGTAAGTTTTTGTGTTTTTATATTATATTTTAAATATGAGTTTTATTTAATCAATACTGACTCAATATTTTGTTGTTTAGAATTGTTCCCTCACATCAAGCAGTATCGATAATAACAAATATTATTAAAGAGAAGTACACACAATTTTGGCCTTCTTATGGAGCTGTACATGAAGATGATAAGGAAAAATGGTTTCAGGCATTTCAGGTATAATTTACTTATTCGTTTTGACATTTATTTTTTAATTTTTGTGATATTCATGATTCTACTTTATTTAATATTTTTAAATTCATACAACAATGTAGGAGCAATGTTGTTGGGATATTAGAGATGAGGCCGTGATTAAAGAAAACTTTCACTCAAAATGTGCTGCTCGGTTTTCTGATATCATGAGGAATGTTAGACTTAAATGGGAAGCAAAAGGGACACGTCCACGTTGGATAGGAGAAGAAATATTCCCAAAGCTTATTGATCATTGGAAGTCAGATAAATTTAAGGAAATATCTGAGTAGGCAAAGAAAAATAGAGCATCTGAAGATGTGAGGGGTTTTTGCCTTTAGTGAGAGGTTTAGCCCCTGGAAAATTTGATTTATTCTTGTAGTGATTGTCTCTCGCTCTTCTATAGAAACGGAGTATCGTGCGATGACTTCCACCACTGCTGAAATAATTTGGCTGTGTTGGTTACTCTTAGATATGGGTGTCTATGTTTCTAAACCAACTCCTATGTATTCACTACGTCAAATTTGGCTTTTAGAAGCACATGTACGAAAGCAATTTTAGACAAAAGCGCTGCTATAGGTTTCGCTAAAAACAAAACTAAAAAAAGGGAAAAAAGCGCTGCTATAGGGGATCCTACGAAAGCGCTTTTAAAAAGCGCTTTCTAAGGCTACCTTAAGAAAGCGCTTTTATAAAAGCGCTGCTATAGGTAATATATGAAAGCCCTTTTAAAAGCGCTGTTATAGGGGTAGGAAACGAAAGCGCTTTTTTTCTAACCCTAACCCTAATTGTTCATCTTCATTTACGGCTGCATCTGTTCATCTTCATTAATTTGTGTGTCACCTTCATCGATTAAACATTGGTGTATCACCTGCAACGATGGCTCATAGTACTGTTGCGGCTCCTTGAAATTTCAGAAAACTCATTTAGAAAAGTATGGTGTCATTCAACTCAAACAACTTTACAAAGATAAGGGTTTTTTACACACTTTCTCTTGCTTTATTACTATCTTCTGTTTTAGGGTTTTCTCAATTTACCTTTGTCGAGTGTGTATTATGTTATGTTCTGTTCCATGCCTAAAGTGTTTTATGATTCTTTTTCTGAGTGACTTCATAATGAGTGTATCTTGTTTCACACTTAGTTGTTGAATTTAACCAACCACACCTAGTAGAACAATGCTCATGGGCTGCAAAGAAAAACTAATATTTCTAGTAACATGTTTTTCGTGAACAGAGGAGTATTATGTAACATAGGCCATCTTCTTATTGCAATCAGTGACTTTGAGAACTACCATTACTTAGGACATTGAAGGCATTAAGATATTGATCGTTATCAACTGTTCCAAGCGTGGCTCTCAGTGTTTGTAGATCAAAGGTTGTGATGAACTTGAATGCACATTTTCCCAATTCAACAATACTTGTTCAAAACGGAAAAAATAATATATGATTAAAAGATGATTCTGAAAATCCCCCAGGCCTAAACTATATTTCTTACTTTCCAGTTTTGTTTGGTTATTTCAATAATTGGAGTATTAACCAGAACATTATGATACTTGAACATGTTTCTTTCAATGTCAGAGCTGGGGATGAGATCAAATGCACAATTGCAGAGTTGCAGTAGTTGAGAGCTGTGCCGGAAAACATACCTTTGGATATAGTTTTTTAAGATGAGCATTTGCTAGTCATAAATAAACCTGCTTACATGGTGATTCTAAGCCTCTTGCTCTAAGTTGTTATTTTAAAATCTTGCATAATCCTCGTGTATAATTGCACAGTAGATAGTATGACTGTGCGAGGTTCTTGTTTTTTATTTATAAATTGATTTCAAACTATCAGAAGTTCAATACTTAATTAAATTCAGGCTGTTTAGACTTTAGACTAAACAACTGTTTCATTCCGTTCTGGTAGTGCTAGAAGCTAATTATTTAAATTGATTTATAATCATGTCAGAAATTTTCAGCATTAAAATGGAAAAGAACTCAAAATATTGATATTGACAATTGTCATTATTTAGTCTCTAACCTAGGTTGTGCATCCAGCACCTGCAAATACGTCTGGGACACTTGTCAATGGCATCCTTCACCACTACAACCTGCCAAATGTTGAATATTCTAAAGAGGAAGCTCTTTCAGATCCAGAAGATTTTGATGATGAACTTAATGGCTTCTCATCTAAGGCAACTTCTTGTGAAGGGTTAGATTCTAGATTGTCTTCGCCTAGGGATTGTACATAGATTAGACAAAGGCACGAGTGGGTTGCTAGTTGTGGCCAAGGTACTTTTTATGTTTTCTCAATCTTGTTAAAGTGCCTAACTTTAATGAAGAATGAAACTATTTTCACATTTCAAAAGATTAGCATTCATCTTACACTCTAATATATGTATGCCTTGATATCAGGATGAACATTCTCATCAGAAATTGTTTGAACAATTCAAGCTACGCACTATTAAGAGGGTCTATGTCAGTCTCACTGCTGGGGTACCTACTCCAGTTGCTGGGCGTGTTGAGGTTCCGGTTGGTCGGGATCCTAATAACCGGCTTCGGATGACCGTTGTTGCTGGAGCGGTTAATTCTATAAAGGCTCGTCATGCTGCTAGTAGGTGATCTATGTAACGCCCGTATAATTTTAATATTAATTTAATTTTATTATTGAATTAATAATTAGAATTATTAAAGAAATTGTGGAAATAATAAATAAATGAGGTTTTGGCTTTTGGGCCATATGTGGAAATAGTGGAAGAAGGGGGGGTGATTCTGTAAAACCTTTTTCTAATTTTATTATTTCATAAACATTGGATTTGGGAACCAAGAAAGAGCGTGAAAGAAAGAAGTCTGAAGAACGAGGAACGCGAAGGAGAACGATAGAGGGAGAGACCAAGAATCCAGAATTATCTAAGGTAAGGGGGGACTTGTCTTGATTACCATCTATTATCGGGTTAGGGGTTGATAATGCTGAATAGATGTAGAATTCGGATCAATGGAGTCATATAATAGGTTTAGGGATTGTGTCAATTGTGTGATATTTGACCCTGTGTTTTGAATCTATGATGTATGCGTTGTTATAATCTCAATTGATGAATATTTGGGGCATTATGAGACGTAAATTGTGTTGTTTGTGCATTATAATTCTCCATGTTCGCACTGGTATGTGTTGGGGTGTTTGGGATACATGGAATGCTGTTTTTCTGCAGATTGGGGTTTCCAGAATCGCGGTTCGCGCCGCGTACAGAGGGGAGGCGCCGCGAACCTGAAGGCAAAAGGTCAGGAAGTTTTGTTGCGTTCAGTACGCGCCGCGAACGGGTGACCGCGCCGCGAAGGCGTTGTTCCAAATCGTTCCGCGCCGCGAACATGTGTACGCGCCGCGAAGGCGTTGTTTCGATTCGTACCGCGCCGCGAATGTTGATGGCGCCGCGTGCTGTTGATGTTTTGGGATATTTTAAGAAAGTTCAAAGAGGCGTAACTTTCTAACCGTTGGTTCATTTGATGCACCGTTTTGGGCTAAATGAACTTTATTAAACGATCTATGTGATGATGATTTGACTGGTTTTAGAATGATGATATTATATGTTGCTATTTCTTGATGATGACGATGATTGTAGCAAATATGTACGTGTTTCGACATGATGATGATAGAATTGTGGTTGAATGATGTTAATATATATGAACATACTTGAATGATGATGATGATGATTGAGGATGATGTTGATAATGATATAAGTATGTTATATATGTTGCATTCATTCATGTGCATTGTTGATACTGTATCCATAAGGGATGTGTTGGATCAGTGAAGGGCATGATTCCCATTGTGTGGAATCTGTGCTGGCAGGGCCGTATCTGGATGATGATAGATCGGTCATGGGTTATTCCCATTGGATGACGTTGGTACCACATGCATAGTGTCAGTTCATTCATATGCATGATTTATGACATGATTTGGAGGTATTTCAGTGTTGTAAATGCTGATGATGTATTGGTTGTTATTTGTTTTGTTTTGATTATCTGTTTATGAAACAATGGGGTGAATGATGCAACTGTGACGTGTTATTGCTTTATAACCTTATAACATTTGTTAATTATGACGAGACTCACCCTTACATGTTGTCATTTTCAGATTGAGGATAGCGGCTGATCGACTCGATGAGGATTAGCTCATGAGTCAGTGTTTTTAGTTAGCGTCAGGTGTCATGCTCTGGTAGTTGTAACACTGGGAACGTTTGTTTGTAGTTTGATTGTAACTCTATATTTATCTGTTTTGGTTGAAGTCTGAGACATTTAGTAATAATGTAGACTTGATGATGTATTTTTCCGCTGCGTAGAACATGGTTTGGATAATGAGTTATGATTTCAGGTGTTCCAATGATGCATGACTTATGTGACGTGTGCTTTTGTTATTTATGAAGTGTGATACCTCTCTACATGTTACTCTGATTTAAATAATTTGTTTAATTGCCGCGGGTTATTTAGAGGGGTGTTACAATAGTGGTATCAGAGCATAGTCGGTCGTTGTGACCAGAGTCTTAGTGTCAGTGTCAGTTTTCCTGTGTATACGACTAATACGAGTTATTGTCGATACTTGTTCTGACTGGATTGTTGTATTTAAGCAGAACAAATGGCTGGAAGAGGAGGAAGAAACGATGATGCTCTTGCTGAGGCTCTGGGCATGATTGCTGGTGTGCTTGGAGGAGGGACTGTAGGAACAGGGATTGGAGCTGATAGGCAACTGGGGAATTTTCAGAGGAAAAATCCTCCATTGTTCAAAGGCACGCACGATCCTGAGGGTGCTCAGAAATGGCTCAAAGAGATCGAGAGGATTTTCCGAGTCATAGATTGTGCTGAGAATCTCAAGGTGAGGTTTGGTACCCACATGTTGTCTGAGGAGGCTGATGACTGGTGGTTGACAACAAAAGCTGAACTGGATGCCGGCGGTACAGCGGTTACTTGGGCTATATTTAAAAGGGAGTTTCTGAGGAGGTATTTTCCTGAGGATGTCAGGGGCAGAAAAGAAGTGGAATTTTTGGAGTTGGTTCAAGGTAACATGACTGTACCAGAGTATGCTGCCAAGTTTGTGGAACTGGCAAAGTACTATGTGCACTACAACAACGACGAAGCCAGTGAATTCTCGAAATGTGTCAAGTTTGAGAATGGCCTCCGTGACGAGATCAAACAGGGTATCAGGTACCAGAGGATCCGGAGATTTGTTGATCTGGTGGATTGTAGCAGGATTTTTGAGGAAGATAGCATCAAGCTGAAGTCATCTCACTCTCGCGAGTTGGTTGACAGAAAGGGGAAGAAGCCTATGGACAGAGGTAAACCATATGGTAGAGGTAAACCTGTTGATTGGAAGAAACCCAGTGGGGGAGATTCCAGTGCTCGTATCAGATGCTACAATTGTGGTGAGATGGGACATCGTAGGAATGAGTGTAAGCTGAACCAGAAGAAGTGCTTCAAGTGTGAGGAAGTGGGTCATGTCGCGGCTGATTGTAAGAAGAGAGTTGTGACTTGTTACAACTGTGGTGAAGAGGGTCACATCAGTCCTAATTGTCCTAAGCCAAAGAAGAACCAATCGGGAGGAAAAGTTTTTGCTTTGACCGGGTCAGAGACTACTCCAGAGGACAGATTGATTAAAGGTACGTGTTTCATTCATGGCACACCTTTAGTTGCGATTATTGATACTGGAGCAACTCATTCTTTTATTTCTTTGGACTGTGCTACGAGGTTAAATCTTGAGATATCTGACATAAATGGAAGTATGATTATTGACACTCCTGCGTCGGGTTCAGTAACTACTTCGTCTGCATGCTTGAATTGTCCGGTTGACATTTTTGGTAGAGAATTCGGAATGGACTTAGTGTGCCTTCCGTTGAAAGAACTTGATGTAATCCTGGGAATGAACTGGTTGGA
The DNA here is from genome assembly GCF_029867415.1 of Vicia villosa. NCBI lineage: Eukaryota > Viridiplantae > Streptophyta > Magnoliopsida > Fabales > Fabaceae > Vicia > Vicia villosa. The sequence goes on from NC_081183.1 coordinate 103,944,031, forward strand.
GTTCAACCGTGTTCATATCAACTGTTTTGAGAAGACGGTAACTTTTCCTGAAGAGGGTTGTGCTGATAATCTGGAAATGACAGCTAGGCAGGTGAATGAGGCTATCGGAGATGGTGCAACGGTATTTATGTTGTTCGCAATGATGAATGTGAAAGAAAAGGTGGCTAGTAGCGAATTACCTGTGGTGTGTGAATTCCCAGAAGTTTTTCCTGAAGATGTAAATGAATTACCACCGGAAAGAGAAGTGGAGTTTTCTATTGAATTGATTCCGGGAACCAGTCCAGTGTCGATGGCACCGTACCGTATGTCGCCGTCTGAGCTAGCCGAACTGAAGAAGCAGTTAGAAGAATTACTGGAGAAGAAATTTATTCGTCCTAGTGTTTCTCCATGGGGTGCGCCTGTGCTGCTAGTAAAGAAGAAAGAGGGTTCGATGAGGCTGTGCGTAGATTACAGACAATTGAACAAGGTTACTATCAAGAATCGGTATCCATTGCCGAGGATTGATGATTTGATGGATCAGTTGGTTGGAGCACGAGTATTTAGTAAAATTGATTTGAGGTCTGGGTATCACCAGATACGTGTGAAAGATGATGATATTCAGAAGACTGCTTTTAGAACGAGGTATGGACATTACGAGTATTCGGTAATGCCGTTTGGAGTTACTAATGCACCTGGTGTTTTTATGGAGTATATGAACAGAATATTTCATCCTTATCTCGACAAGTTTGTGGTGGTATTTATCGACGATATTCTGATATATTCTAAGAATGAGGAAGAACATGCCGAACACCTCAGAACTGTGCTAGAACTGTTGAAGGAGAAGCAACTTTTTGCCAAACTGTCGAAGTGTGAATTCTGGTTAGAAGAAGTTAGTTTTCTTGGACATGTGATTTCTAAGAATGGTATTGCTGTTGATCCTACAAAGATAGAGGCCGTGTCTCGGTGGGAAGCTCCGAAGTCAGTATCAGAGATTCGTAGTTTTCTTGGCCTTGCAGGTTATTACAGGAAGTTTATTGAAGGATTTGCAAAGTTAGCGTTGCCGTTAACTAAACTAACCAGGAAGGGACAAGCTTTTATTTGGGATGCAAAGTGTGAAGAGGGATTCCAAGAGCTGAAGAGAAGGTTGACTAGTGCTCCTATCTTGATTTTGCCGAATCCGACAGAATCATTTGTGATTTACTGTGATGCGTCACTAATGGGTTTAGGTGGCGTGTTAATGCAAAATCAGCAAGTAGTTGCTTATGCGTCGAGACAACTTAAAGTACATGAGAGGAATTATCCGACTCATGATTTGGAGTTGGCAGCTGTAGTGTTCGTTTTGAAGTTGTGGCGACACTATTTGTATGGTTCGAGATTTGAGGTATTCAGTGATCATAAGAGCCTGAAGTATCTCTTTGACCAGAAAGAGTTGAATATGAGGCAGAGAAGATGGTTAAAATTCCTGAAAGATTATGATTTTGGTTTGAATTACCATCCGGGTAAGGCAAACGTTGTTGCTGATGCATTGAGTAGGAAAACCTTGCATATGTCTATGCTAATGATGAAGGAATTGGATTTGATTGAACAATTCAGAGACTTGAGCTTGGTATGTGAAGGTACTCTTACTAGTGTCAAATTGGGTATGTTGAAGTTGACTAGTGGCATTCTTGAAGAGATCAGAGGGGGTCAGAAAGATGATGTTGAGTTAATAGATAAGCTGACTTTGATTAATCAAGGCAAGGGTGGTGAATTCAGAATTGATGAAAATGATATACTGAGGTTTGGTGATCGAGTGTGTGTCCCTGATATTGTTGAACTCCGGAAACGTATTTTAGAAGAAGGACACCGTAGTGGGTTGAGTATTCATCCTGGTGCTACCAAGATGTATCATGATTTGAAAAAGTTGTTTTGGTGGCCGAGAATGAAGAAAGAAATTGCCGAGTTTGTGTACTCTTGTTTAATTTGCCAGAAGTCAAAGATTGAGCATCAGAAACCGTATGGGTTTATGCAACCGATGTTTATTCCTGAGTGGAAGTGGGATAGCATATCAATGGATTTTGTGTCGGGTTTGCCGAGTACTAGCAAGAATTGTGAAGCTATCTGGTAGGAGATGTAGGACGCCGTTGTGTTGGTATGAATCTGGTGAGAGTGCCGTGATTGGGCCGGAAATTGTACAACAGACTACGGAGAAGATTAAGATGATTCAGGAGAAGATGAGAGCTTCTCAGAGTCGTCAGAAGAGTTACTATGATAAAAGAAGGAAGACACTTGAGTTTCAAGAGGGAGATCATGTGTTTATGAGAGTTACTCCTATGACAGGAATTGGTCGGGCATTGAAGTCAAGGAAGTTGACTCCGCGTTTTATTGGACCGTTCCAAATTTCTGAAAAAGTGGGAGAATTGGCATATCGTGTCGCTTTGCCGCCGATGCTTGCAAACTTGCACGACGTGTTTCATGTGTCTCAATTGAGGAAGTACATTCCAGATCCGTCCCATGTGATCCAAGTAGACGATGTACAGGTAAAAGACAACTTAACGGTTGAAACGTTGCCTGTAAGGATTGAAGATAGAAGACTGAAGCAATTGCGTGGCAAGGAAATAGCTTTAGTCAGAGTAGCTTGGGGAGGACCAGCTGAAGGAAATGTTACCTGGGAGCTAGAGAGCCAGATGAAAGATTCCTATCCGGAACTCTTTGCATGAGGTATGTTTTCGAGGACGAAAACTCTTTTAGTGGGGGAGGGTTGTAACGCCCGTATAATTTTAATATTAATTTAATTTTATTATTGAATTAATAATTAGAATTATTAAAGAAATTGTGGAAATAATAAATAAATGAGGTTTTGGCTTTTGGGCCATATGTGGAAATAGTGGAAGAAGGGGGGGTGATTCTGTAAAACCTTTTTCTAATTTTATTATTTCATAAACATTGGATTTGGGAACCAAGAAAGAGCGTGAAAGAAAGAAGTCTGAAGAACGAGGAACGCGAAGGAGAACGATAGAGGGAGAGACCAAGAATCCAGAATTATCTAAGGTAAGGGGGGACTTGTCTTGATTACCATCTATTATCGGGTTAGGGGTTGATAATGCTGAATAGATGTAGAATTCGGATCAATGGAGTCATATAATAGGTTTAGGGATTGTGTCAATTGTGTGATATTTGACCCTGTGTTTTGAATCTATGATGTATGCGTTGTTATAATCTCAATTGATGAATATTTGGGGCATTATGAGACGTAAATTGTGTTGTTTGTGCATTATAATTCTCCATGTTCGCACTGGTATGTGTTGGGGTGTTTGGGATACATGGAATGCTGTTTTTCTGCAGATTGGGGTTTCCAGAATCGCGGTTCGCGCCGCGTACAGAGGGGAGGCGCCGCGAACCTGAAGGCAAAAGGTCAGGAAGTTTTGTTGCGTTCAGTACGCGCCGCGAACGGGTGACCGCGCCGCGAAGGCGTTGTTCCAAATCGTTCCGCGCCGCGAACATGTGTACGCGCCGCGAAGGCGTTGTTTCGATTCGTACCGCGCCGCGAATGTTGATGGCGCCGCGTGCTGTTGATGTTTTGGGATATTTTAAGAAAGTTCAAAGAGGCGTAACTTTCTAACCGTTGGTTCATTTGATGCACCGTTTTGGGCTAAATGAACTTTATTAAACGATCTATGTGATGATGATTTGACTGGTTTTAGAATGATGATATTATATGTTGCTATTTCTTGATGATGACGATGATTGTAGCAAATATGTACGTGTTTCGACATGATGATGATAGAATTGTGGTTGAATGATGTTAATATATATGAACATACTTGAATGATGATGATGATGATTGAGGATGATGTTGATAATGATATAAGTATGTTATATATGTTGCATTCATTCATGTGCATTGTTGATACTGTATCCATAAGGGATGTGTTGGATCAGTGAAGGGCATGATTCCCATTGTGTGGAATCTGTGCTGGCAGGGCCGTATCTGGATGATGATAGATCGGTCATGGGTTATTCCCATTGGATGACGTTGGTACCACATGCATAGTGTCAGTTCATTCATATGCATGATTTATGACATGATTTGGAGGTATTTCAGTGTTGTAAATGCTGATGATGTATTGGTTGTTATTTGTTTTGTTTTGATTATCTGTTTATGAAACAATGGGGTGAATGATGCAACTGTGACGTGTTATTGCTTTATAACCTTATAACATTTGTTAATTATGACGAGACTCACCCTTACATGTTGTCATTTTCAGATTGAGGATAGCGGCTGATCGACTCGATGAGGATTAGCTCATGAGTCAGTGTTTTTAGTTAGCGTCAGGTGTCATGCTCTGGTAGTTGTAACACTGGGAACGTTTGTTTGTAGTTTGATTGTAACTCTATATTTATCTGTTTTGGTTGAAGTCTGAGACATTTAGTAATAATGTAGACTTGATGATGTATTTTTCCGCTGCGTAGAACATGGTTTGGATAATGAGTTATGATTTCAGGTGTTCCAATGATGCATGACTTATGTGACGTGTGCTTTTGTTATTTATGAAGTGTGATACCTCTCTACATGTTACTCTGATTTAAATAATTTGTTTAATTGCCGCGGGTTATTTAGAGGGGTGTTACAATCTATGGTACTTTTACACTTCATCTATATTTAGTTATTTACTAATACTGAATTATATTAGGCGCTTGATTCATATTTGACTATTGCAAAATTTAGAATGTATCTTAAAACTATCGACATAAATGTGTATTTTTTAACATTTGTGTACACATATTATATGAACTTTGAGTGTGTTATTATTCAGTTCAGATGACACTTCCAATAAAAAATTCCAGTAGAATAGTTTAACTTTTCTAACTAGCATTTATCATGATTCATGACAAAAGACAACAAGATGCGTAATCCTTCGGTTTTTTCCATCATATAGCCAAACTAATTTCAAGCTTAATAAAACAGTTGAAATCTCTTGTATGATTCGTTTAAGTTTTAACTCATATGTCATTAGTTAAAACAAGTTTATAGTTTTCACTTACTGAATAGTGCTTTTCAGCTTGCAGATTATCATATAAATTTAAATGAGAGCTTCTGTAGAATTAGAAATACAAATACTAGTTTAACTTGAAGGGGAAGATGTATATTAAAAACTCATAGTCATTGCAATACTATTTTAATATTGCATTGTATTACATTTTCTAAGAATTTTTTGAGAAGTTTTTTCAAATAGTTTTTATATAAACTGCTTGAATGCGAATCGAATAGAAGCTCGGCTTCCAATTATATGCATTTATGTGTAGCTGTTCGAAATGGTAAATTGAGCTTGGATTTTGTATGGATGATATGCTGTAATATCTTGGTTTCTTCTTTGAATTTGGTTTTCTGGTTTTATGCAGGGGCAGTTCATGATTGGAGTAGCAGGGCATTGGTTGAATTAAGATATGACTAAGATTGAAGTGGGGATATGCTAGATGGAATCAAAAGGTTTTATTGAACATGGCTTGAAATGCTGAGAATTATGTTGGAACTAGTAGAATAGGTGGGATTGGTTTAGTTGTTTAGGGATGATTTTCTTATTGTTATAATGTAATGTGAATTGGTTTAGTTGTTTTGGTCATGTTAGAAATATGTGAATCGGTGTATATATATTTTAAATTAATTACAATGTTATATAATGTAATGGTATAATTTATAATGCCTTTTTTTGTATATAATCGAAATCGCTTCTTTGTTGAAATATGAGATTATTGAAATAATGGGATTACAATTGTAAATTATAGGTTTACGGGATAACAATGGTAAATTACAGGTTCATGAAATAATGTTGCCTAAAATGCAGGTTTAGAAATTATAAAAATAATAGGTTTATTAAAAACACTAACGAAAGCGCTTTTTAAGTAAAAGTGTTGCCTTAGTCCTATCTATGAAAGCACTTTTTAAGAAAAAGCATTGCCATAGACCTATAAATGAAAGCGCTTTTTAAGAAAAAGCGCTGCCTTAGGCTAACCTATGACAAAAAAATTCGGTCAATTTTTTTTATTAATTAATTAACAAGTAAATTGAAGTAATAAATAAAATATATATTTAGTTAATTAATTAATTTATAAGTAAATTGAAATGATTTATAAAACATATATTTAATTAATTTAAAAAATATATATAACTAATTAATTATATTTATAAATAGATTAAGTTATATATATTATGAGCAGTGATTTTTTTATATTCGGGAATAAGTTATCAAAAAATTATAAACAAAAAAAAACTCTATTCTTGATGCTATTATATTAATAAACGGGAATAAATTAAAGACTTAATACTCTCATGAACAAATATATTCATATAAAAGTTATTTTTATTTCTCAATTTAATAGATGTAGATTGTTCATTGTAATGAAGGTCCTTGCAAACATATAGATCCATGGATATATGTGTATGTATCTATGAAATATCAATTGTAGACAGTTCATTTTAATGTCCGTCTCTTTAAATCTTTCTTTTGCTGATGTTATAAATTAATTCACTACACACTTCATTTTTAATTAAATTGTAGAATCTTTCTAACAAAATCTGATCAACATTAAAGACTTAATACTCTTTTGGTCAAGGATATAAATCTAAGAGTTTTTTTTACTTAAAAGTTAGTTCATATCAATAATCTATATTTGTAATTATATGAATGTTAACTAATTGAATAATGAATTCATACTTAACAAATGATGGTTTGGTAGACGTGTAACGTGAATTCAGACAGGACCCATGTGATAGCACGGGTTTCTTACTAGTTAGTAAATAATAAAAAAATAGTCTTAAGATTTATACTAGTTGACTCGGTCAACTAGAAGGATTGAAATGAAATACCAATAAAATGAGAAATTGGGCCAGCAAGAAAGGTATATTTGGATCAACTTTAGCCCAATTATTTGATGTACCCCCTTAACAAGATTTTTTTTGATGGGTTCTTAAATTGAATATGGTAGTAAGCCCAAGTCAATAGAAATACAAAGTAAACTCCTCCTTAAGAAAGAAAATAAATGTTAGAACCAACAAATAATGAAGAGTAAAAATATATTATCCAAATAAAAAGCCTAAATAAACTATATTGACTATTAACACCAATGCGTGCAAATTTTGTGTATGACAGCAGCCCCAATTTAATAACTCTTTGGTTAAGGGCGCGAGAATACGATGTTCTTGCGTGTTTAGATCAAAGATTTATTAAATACCGGAAGACCTCGAAATTTTCCCTAAGTTTTGGAAATTGTAACAATAAGTGATAAGGCAATGATGCATAGATACTTCATCAATGCATGAGTGAAATAATTGTAAGTTTCGTGTTCTTACCGCAACCTAGAGGATAGTCATACTAGTTTTGAAAAAGGTAATCTGCTAAATCCTTTGAGGTCAACATAGCAGATTGTATCGTAGATTGTGTGTATTCGTCATACCCTAGAGGACGAATAAGACAATTTTGGATAGTTCTTTGTCATTTCTAGACTGACACAACGAACTATATTGTAGTTACAATGTACCTACCGCAACCTAGAGGGATAGGTAACACAGATCAGATAACTCACTGTTGCTCGGCGAACTATCGCGGATTCCTTTATATCTTATAACAACATATAGGATAAGAGATAATGGGCTCAAACTCTATTTTAGGTTTAATCCAAGTAGAGTTGGGGAAAGATGGAGAACTGACTTTCCACATCCTAGAGAGCAAGTAGTCGCCAATCTCTTCTTTATCTATCACGACCTAGAGGATAGACAAAATTTGTGTTTAACCAAGATTAGATAGTATGATTACTGTAGATAATTATGCCTATGCCAACTGGTAAACGTTCTCACCAAATTTTTGCACCAAAAGTTTGCCCCGAATTGTTCACACCAAATGTTTGCACCAAACACCAAATGTTTGCACCAGGTAAGTTTACCAAATTGATCATTGCCAGGGGACTAACGTGATAAGAAGGAAAAACATAAATTTTGTGTATCTATCGCAACCTAGAGGATAAATGATGAAAGTTAAATAGTTCATTGCTGCCCAGTGAATTATATCATAGATTCCTTTATATTTATCACTACCAAGAGGATATATATAATAAAGGAAAGAGCTTACTATTGCTTGGAGACTAACATAGTGAGTTATCATAGATTATGCCTATCTATCACGACCTATAGGATAGATAAAGCAAACTTGATTTTGAATATAAAACCACAGGGACCTAAAGATTACTCGCAGGACTCTATGACTTCCCTAGCTTTGATACCCAATGTAATTATGACATGTTTATGCATGATCCCTAATGATAATTGTCATTGATATGTATATGCACCAAATGATTTATGTGTTTTTGTTTTTGACAATTTCTCGTTTTAAACCATCAGATTTTTTCAGAGTTAATGACTTCCCCATATTTATCTACGACTTCACTATGGTTTTCTCCAAGATGATTTGAATTTGATTTGTGCAGGTAACTTAGTTGGTAAATAGGTCTTGATATTTTTCGAAGTACTTCCGTGCCTATGCACCATGCTTAATGCAAATATGTAGATGCACCAAATGTTATGAATGTGTATTTCTTTGGCAAGAAAGAAATTTTTCTGCACGTGCAAAGTTTCCTCATTGGATCATTGGATTTTTTATTGATTTTGACATTAGTTGTCTTGAAATTAACCCTTTGATTTTTTTATTTTTTGAAATTGACTTAAAGGAAAAACTACCAAGAAGGACTATTTTTTTGTTGAATTAATTTATGAAAACAAACAACACTAGGGTTACCCGATGAAAAATATAGTATAGCCTATAAGTGTCAGTAAGGTTACCTAAAAAAGATCAAGATAGTAAGGTTACTAACAATTGGTAAGGTTTATCGGAATATGTCAATCAGGTGGTTGGAAAATGAACAAATAGCAAGGTTACTGTCATCGGTAAGGTTACCGGAAAACATCATTCAGGCGATTGGAAATAACCACACTCAGTAAGGTTACTGACATCGGTAAGGTTACCGGAAATCATCAATCAGGTGATTGGAAAATGAATACTCATTATGGTTACTGACATCGACAAGATTACTTGAATCATCAATCAGATGACTGGAAAATGAACATTCAGTAAGGTTAATGACATCGGCAAGGTTACCGGAAATCATCAATCTGGTCATTGGAAAATAAACACTCAGTAAGGTTACTGGCATCGATAATGTTATCGGAAGTCATAAATCAGGAGATTGGAAATATGCACTCAGTAGGGTTACTAACATCGATAAGTTTACCTGGTGCTAAGAAAGGTTGATCTTTGTAAAACAAGTTTTGTTGTATCATTGCCAAGTAAAATTGGGCTTTCTAAAAAATATGTATTTAGAGATATAATAAATGATATGCACAACTTGATGCATGATTTTGGTGATGAAATGATTCAACTATCCAATAAGTTTATGGATAATTATGATTGAGACGAGTCACTCATGCATCAGGGTTGTTTGTTAAAAATAAGCGAGACATTTATGCTAGCATGGCTTCCCGACACTCGTTTTGAACTCCCAGATTGCTGACGTAGGAGAAATATCCAATCGAGATTGTATGCAGAGAGCTTGCCCCTTCGTGGAATGTCTTTCCCCAATGGGTTGTTTTTGAACCAATTTCTTTTGAATGAGCCTCGTAGCGGTATGCCCCAATATTCGAATTTTTGAAAGGTATGCCCCCAATCCCCAAGATCCGGAGGATGTAACCTTAGAAAGAAACTAACCACCTACTTGACATAGATTGTCCCAAGATTTGAATTTTGAAAAGTATGCCCCCAATTTTCAATCTGAAGGAATGTCCTTAGATCTCACCATGTGGTGATATGATTTGATATGGTTTTCTCTGAGTATCTAAATCTTGAAAAAAAATTTCTTTGAAATCGATTGAAAGGGAAATTGGATCCTACGTTCCGTAAGATGAACTTGATATGAATTGCCTCCATATTTGAGATTTGAAAGGTGTACCCCTAATTACCAGGTCTTAGAAATGTATGCCCCTGATTAATTGGTGCTTTGAAATGTGATCCAAATTGATTGAATCTTAGAATGATTGCCCCTATGATCGTTAGGATTTTCCCCAGATTATAGGGCTCATCTTAGATGTTTTTCCCCTAATCAAGAGTGTTTTGAAATGGATTTCTTTTGATTAAACCAATTTTGAGATCTCATTGATGCTACGCGTTGATTCTTATGTAAAATTGTACCTCTTTGAGAAGTAATTCTAAATTGATGCACATGAAAGTTTTGAAATTGAAATTTATTATTGAAGAGATATAGAGTTACAGAGGGTGGTGAGGACGGCTTCTATGGGGTTATCATGCATATTTACGAGTTGGTTTATAATTATATGGACTCGGAAAATAAAGTTGTCTTATTTTATTGTGACTGGTATGATCCATCTTCTAGAGGAACAAAATTTGATAAAAAATATAACATTGTTGAGATTTGAAGAGATAGAATGTTAGGCAAGTTTATAATGTACCTTATCCTTCAATTACCCCACACAAATGAGAATGGTGTGTTGTAATCAAGTTTCAACCCAATGGGTCACATTGAGACTGATGAATTAATGGAAGATGTTGCATACCAACATGATGAGATTTCACCTGTTAATGAGGTAATTGAAATTGAGGAGATTGTAAGTTTGTGTGATACTGTAGTTGAGGGTCAACAAGTTGAGGAAACTATCTTGTTGTCAACAAATCATATAGAAGAAGAGCATGAAGATCTAGGAGAGTCTGAAGACAATAATATCAGATCCGATGAAGACAACGAAGAATATGATGATGAATAAATTGAATATGTAATATTATCTTGAGTATTTCATTATCTTGTGTAATATTAACTTTCTAATATTATCTTTCAAATAATATCTTATGCAATATCAACTTTCAAATATTATCTTAGGTAATATTAACTTGATAATATTATCTTGTGTAATATTATCTTTCAAATATTATCTTGTGTAACAGGAAAAAATGACACCCAAAAGAGATGAAAAAGGTAGGGGTCAACAAAAGCCTCGCCGCACCAGATTCATTGTCGAGGAGGTTCCTGACTCAGATATGTTCGTTCCAATGCCACATTCTACTCTATGCTCTACTCCACTGCCTATGCATCCTACACCACCCATGTCTGGATCTTTCACTGGATTACTATCCACGCCCCCTGGATGCACACCAGCAGTTTTTTTGTCCCCCTGGATACTCTAACCCCATATATTTTCCTATGGAGACAGGTGGATCTAGCATGCCATTACCCATTCATATGGGGACAGGTGGATCTAGTAGCATGCCATTACCCATGCATATGGAGACAGGTGGATCTAGTAGCATGTCATTACCCATGCATATGGGGACAGGTGGATTACCCATTCTTTCTTAGGATGATACCAGTGCTCTTAGAGATACCAGTGTGTAGCGGGGAAAATCTGATATCGAAGCCATAGGATTGACTCGAATCAATATTTCGTTTAAAATCGCCACCGCGCTTTATTGTTTCCAAAGGAAAAGGGAAAAGAACGAAAAACCCAAAGTTTTGTTTTTAAAACAAGAAAGAGATCTCAGGTACGGGTGTTGATTATACATGGGGAAGGTTTTAAGCACCCCTCATATCTGTGGTACTCCACAGGAACCTTTTTGAAAATCTGTGTCGTGTGTGCTAAAAAAGAGTTTGTTTTATTTTTAAAGTAAGTTCGGCAAAGCGTTAAGCTTTGTGCCTACATACCTCCTCGGTGCAATGGAGAAGTCAGAGCTAATGTAGTTCCGCTTAAAGGGAAAACGTTTAAAAAACGAATAAACACTTTATCATCGTCGGAGAGAAATACTCAGCCATTGATCTTGAGCATGAGAACAAATGAGTTCTTTGCATCGCAAATGAAAGAAGGGCTCCAACTCGGATAGAAATCAACGAGTATGCCACTAGCTCTCTCACGCGAAAAAGATCTCATTATATCGATCAATTTCAAAATCGTGGGGTATTACCACTCGTTTTGACAATTAACAGTGTCTAAACTTTTGAAGAAAAGCCACTAAGGGCAAAAGATATTTTAAGAGAAAAGGTTTTGTAAAGATTGCAAACATAAGAAAGTTTTGTAAAAAGGGAGAAGATTTTGAAAATCTAAGAAGTGGGAGGAGATGAAGAGGCTAACCTAGTGCATAAAATAAAAGCTAAGGAAAGAAACGGTCTAACCGAAATAAGAAGCCAACACTTGACATTAAGAGTCAAGGTAGATTTCCCATCCTTTGAATTATCAATACCAAATCAACATTATCACTTGGGGATCCAGATGAATTTATTATCTTAGCACCACTTTTGCATTAAGCACATGAAAATTCTGACAAAAATCGGGCAGAGTAACGGCTGTTTTCGGGTAAAATCCTTATATCAATGCCTTGGAATTAACCATCAAGGGCTTTCAAGGAAATACCTGCACATACAAACAGACAACAATCCAATGCTAGACAGACAGAATAACAGCAGAGTAACAATATCATAAGGGTCCAGAGGTACTAAGTCCATAAGTCCGAATCTCCAAAATGCTCGGGATAGTAACCAATAGTCCGAAAGAGAGCCTTAAACGTTTTTTAGATTTTTGTTTTTTATTAGTGTTTTAGCATAAAAGTAAAGTATGATCCAAGTGGACAAAAGAAAATGGCGGAAACATAAACATAGTGTCCAAATGGACAAAGAGAAAATAGCGGAATATAAACGTCCAAAGGGACAAAGAGAAAATAGCGGAATATAAATACGATGAAATGATAAAATAAAGCGATAAAGCGAGAAATATAAAGAGCAATATAATAAATTGCGGAAATTAAAGTCAATTGTTAGATGTTAAAGATAACCATCTTGAAACTTGTCAAGTATGTTATCAAAGTTAGTAATTAAGATCGATGGTGAGTGAAGGATGTCCTCGGATTTAAATTCAATAGAAATTTATCAGAAGCTTGATAAAATCATAGCGACTACACGATAAACCTCTATAAGTCTTAAATCAACCACATACAATTCTCTTCCATATTTGATCTTTTTTATTCGGGACACGAAATATTGCGCTATGTTAAGCAGATCGCCAAGTGATTTATGTAGAAATCACCCTACAACGAGGCCGGTCAAAACTTTATGTGCTAATGCATGCGAGAAGAACGATATGTAGATCGCTTTCCGAAAGCAATACCGCACGAAAAGAAAAATGGTGAGTGATCTAGTCTTTACCAAGAATCCATAAGAATTCTCAAGGCATTAAGACTTTCATCGATCAAAATAAAAAGAAGTAAAAGATGGAACCACATTAAAAGCTCCTTTCATCCATAATTTCAATCACTTAATATTGCGGATTTGGATTCTCATCCTATGAACGCCCTAAGTCCATTGAAATTAGAGAGAAATTAGGCCTCTAACTTGTGATTCAAAGAAAATATCAAAAGAATGGAGTAGAAGATGAGTTAGAACCAAAAACAAGTCAAAAAAAGGCAAAAAACACATTCTGCTTAGATGTAAATCGATTTGCACAAAGTGTAAATCGATTTACATAACTCAGTTTTCAAATCTCTGCAGTTTTTCAGTTGTGTAAATCGATTTGCACCAGATGTAAATCGATTTGCACAACACAGTTTTTCAAAAAAACAGCAAATCAAGAGAAGGAAACTTGTTTAAACATAAAACCAAACACCTTGTGATCTTGGATCAATTTGTGCACGAAAATGTATCAAGTAAGCCAGCAAAACTCATCAATGTAGCACCAAAGGTGCATCAAACATAAACAACAATGGATCACATCTTGGATTATGGAAAGGATCTAGAATTTTTCCAAATCTTTCACAAACTTTGAATCTTCTTCAAGAACACACAACCACAAGCCTTGATATCTCACAATTGATGAAGAAAGTAGTGTTTATGTTGGGGTTTAGCTCTAAATTAGTGAGGTTCAAGATGTAACTCACTAATTTTTGTAGAAGAAATGAGAGCTTTGAGTGAGGGGCTTGGAAGAGGTGAGGAGAGAAAGAGCAAGATTTTTCTTGGCTATCAAAGCTTGAAAAATGATGAGGGGAATGCCTCAATTTATAGCACTTAGGATTGGGAAATTTTGTGGCTTGGAGTTAGGATTGGAAAATAGAATTAGGCTTGGGAAAAGGATTTGGAGCCAAAAATGAGATCCAATGGTCTTGATTCAATCACATGAGGGTTTATGATTAAATGATGTAGATAATCAAATGTAAGAACTAAGTCATGCTTCCCATGCCTGCAAATGATGTCAACACTTTCAAAAGCTGAATTTTGCCTTCATTTTTCCAAATTCGCACTGGTGCAATCGATTTGCACCTTATGCAAATCTATTTACATTGCTGAAAAAGGCAAAATCTGGGGAAAAAACAGTTATGCAAATCGATTGCTGTGTTATGCAAATCGATTTGCACTGATGGCAGAAGCAAATCTGGTGCAGAATCAGTTGTGTAAATCGATTTACACCTTATGCAAATCGATTTGCACAGTGAAAATGTTGAAAAATGTTCCTTTGATGGATATTTTGACTTGATACCTACAAAACACAAACATACAAGAGCACAAGGCAATTTTTTTGGTATTTCGGTTAGTAAAACAATATATACAAGACTAAAACATGGGTGCTCGATGATTCCCTTGTAGATGAATTGAGCACAACATCACCAGTAGAGCTCTAAACTAAAACTTCTTGATTGATGATTGATATGCAAATGATGTGTAATCTTAGAGTCAAAAATTGGGGTATGACAGATGCCCCTATTTAAGTTTCTTCGATTCGAAGATACGATGATTGGGAAATCTTCGTTTTGACGAAATCGAAGATACTTAAATATATAAAACACAATTTTTGAACCTAAGATGCTATGCAATATTTAATGAATGCATATGATGAGGATAAAACACGGCAACACCGGGGAGGAAAAGGAACTCCACTGGGGAAACAAATGTCTTGCGTGCAGAACTCCACTAGGGAAGGCAAGACTTTGTTGGAGAGACGAAACTTTGGTGGGAACAGAAATTTCTCTGGGGAAAACATTTCGCACCAGAGAGGTTAAAGTACCACTTTTCGTTGGAGATGAGAAAGGGGGCATCCTCTTTCAATGGGGATGAGAAAAAATGCATCCTGAATCAGAATGCCAATCTTCCGTTTAACAGAAAACACACCATCGTTCCTCTGATGATATGAATAGAAATGCATCGACGTACCACTGACGATGAGAATATATCAATATACACCAACGTTCCACTGGAGGTGAGCTACCAACTCAATAGTTGAAGGTAGAGAAAGATTGAATTACCACCTCAATAGTTGATGATAAGCTACCAACTCAATAGTTGAAGGTAGAAGAAAATTGAATTACCGCCTCAATGGTTGACGATAAACTACCAACTCAATAGTTGAAAGTAGAAGAAAATTGAATTACCGCCTCAATGGTTGACGATAAACTACCAACTCAATAGTTGAAGGTAGAAGAAAATTGAATTACCGCCTCAATGGTTGACGATAAGCTACCAACTCAAGAGTTGAAGGTAGAAGGAAATTGAATTACCGCCTCAATGGTTGACGATAAGCTACCAACTCAATAGTTGAAGGTAGAAGGAAATTGAATTACCGCCTCAATGGTTGACGATAAGCTACCAACTCAATAGTTGAAGGTAGAAGGAAATTGAATTACCGCCTCAATGGTTGACGATAAGCTGCTGAGAACAATAAGTTGCCGCTAAGAATAGGGATCAACTTCTTCTTTAATCAAGGACATGGCTTGAGAAAAGGAACTGGATGCAAACTGTCACTTACACTGAAGCGACTTACTATTTGCTGAGCTTCTTCCATTTGGGATCAAGAAGTTCATAAAGCCTGAGAGATTATCACTTGCTGTGAAGATAAGATTGATATGTAGAGACACACAAACTTTCTCAAATAAAGAGGCTTCCATTTGTTGTCAACCAAAACATAATGGGGATAACACAAGTTGTTCAAAGTCAAGATCTGCCCTTTGCTTTCAAGCACATCCCTGGTGGAAAATAAGCCTTTCAATATCTGATAGGAACATCAATCACAAACGAATTCTCCATTATTGAGGAAAGCCGAATCCTTAATAGGTGTAAAATAAATGCCTTCTCAATCTAGATTTCCCAGCCTAGAGAGGTTCAAAATAGTATTGCAAGAGACCAAAGTTCAACTCCTGGAATAAACTGGATAGAAACGGTAAAAAAAGACTCTATCCAATGAGGAATGAACTCAAATGGGGATTAACTCCATCCTGACAAGTGAGCTGAGGAGGAACACCGAAGCAAAATTCTTCCACGAGGAACAAACTCAGTGGGAATTATCAATCTCTGCGAGGAATTTACAGATCATCTTCTTCTTATCAAAAAAGATTGGACAACATATCAAGCTCTATCAGAGAAAATTTCTTTGGAGAAAATCACCATTCCAAACTTGCAGAGCAAATAAGAAGTTAACATCAAAGCAAACAAGTTAACATGCGGGGGATTTTAGTTCAAAACTCAACACAGGGTGAGAAAGAAAACCCAACAGTCAACTCCTGTCTCAAAACTTCTTGGTAGAGAGTGACATACTCTAGATTGATCATGGCAGCGACCTTTGTACTTCAAGCTAATGAGGTGATCAAGGTAACTTTTGATTCACAACTTGCCCCAGACTACATGGTCTATGAGAGGAAACTACCTCAAAAAGGTTCATAGAGATCCTTGGCGTCATGAAGACTTGGAATAATCTTCCCCATATCAACAGATTCTTGGAGAGATTTATCAAATCTCGACGTAGCTGCCCCAGATTGACTAAACTTGGCACATTCTTTTACTCGACAAAGTCTTCGAGCTTTGCCCCATATGGTAATCAAACTTGCAAAAGCATTATACTGGGAGAACAACATGCCCCTGGCAATGTTTTAGTTTTCTACTGATGATCAGATGTAAACTTCCTGGATGTCAAACAAATGTTTACAAGCAGAAAAATGTTTATTCTGAGAATGGTAATGAAAATGCAACAATTACGTAAGCCTTGAAGTTTTTTTTTTTTTTTAAAAAGATGTCGCAAAACCTTGTGAATGAATCACTAGTTAAGAGATGACATTGATTTTTGTATGCATATGATACCAACACAAGTTTTCCGCATAACCGATAGGAGTCAGGAACGCTTTCTTGTTTAAGTATGCTTTCGAAATAAACCCTGCTTCAATTAGGACTTTTGAGGGTTGTAACGTGGCCTGGTTCACGATTTTCAGAAAAAAAAAGATTTTTAGGCTCAAAGTTTATTTAGCCCACCCCAACTTCGTGATGTTCTCCAGTTCTATGTTCAGTTAACTTAACATGAGTATTCATCTCTCAAAAGGATTTTGTGCCATTAAGGATCCAATGAAGATTTCTTGGAGTAGCAGTCACCCTTTTGTCTTCATTTTTGTATTCACACAGATTTGTTCACTGTTGAGGACTTTTGCTTTGTAGTCCTTTCTTTTCACTTTTCATTTTTTTTTATTTTCCCTAACTTTTGCCTGGACTAATTCTTTTGAATTGGTCGTCCAGCGGGATGCTCTAACTTTTTCCTAAGTCATTTATTTTCAATTTTCTGACTTAGCGAGCTTTTTCTTCTTATTTCTTTCTTTTGTTTTTTTCATTCTTTTGATTTGAACAAATCGTGTGATATTGACTTTGTCTTGACTTGTTGAGAGGATTGTGACTGCTTCACTTCTTGGCAGATGAAGGATAACCATTGTGGTTTCACATTTTCCAGCCTTTTTGATGCGCGAGGGATAACCATTGTGGTTTCCCATGATCCAACCTTTGATGTGGATATGACATGATTGACACTTGGATGCACAGTCCTTTTTTGAAATATGAACACTCCGTCAAATTAACTGAAGACTACCCTGCCCCAGGTTAAAAATTAGGGTTTTTTTTTTGTTTAGAAAAGAAACTCCTACTTCAATGCTCAAAGGGGTTAGCAAGGGATTATCTTCCTTATATCTCCGGTGTTTGGGAATTTGAAACAATGCCTGTACATCATCAGCAGGGTTTTATTCAAGAGCATACAACCAAAAATTTTGCGTTTTCAGATCATCATCCTCCCTCCAATCTTTGCATAAGCAAGAGTTTGGCAAAAGCACTTGGTATCATAATGCATAAAAAACAAATAAACATGAGTGAAACGAATGAATTACTTCAAGACAAACATTATCATTGTATTAGCATTAACATTAAAAAATAAACAAGTTTCTACATGCAAACAATGCATTGAAAAACAAGAAATATTACAAATGGAAATCAATAAGAATACTAAAAACTGAGAAAAACTCTCTCCATCTGGGTTTGTGCTGAAGGAAACATCTTTCAAACTTCAGGCTACCATCAATAGTGATTCATTCATGCTTTGGCAAGGGATTATTTTGAACATTAGGGCCAATGTCTCGGAAAGACAAAATACCAGCACGAGTCAATCTTTGAACTTCAACCTTTAGAGCCCAACAATCTTCTAAACTGTGTTCGGGAGCATCCTGATGAAAAGCGCAAGTAACATCAACATTGTACCACCATGGAATCTTCTCTAGAATTGGAGGTGGTGATCTTGGTTGAACCAACTTCTTATGAATTAGAGCGGGATACAATTCTGTATATGTCATGGGGATAGGATCAAAATTAGGCTTTCGTCTTGCTGGCTGCTGACTAGCCTGAGCCAAATAAGCTGAATTCACAATGGGAGTCACTGACACCACTTGCTGAGGTTGATGACTAGCTTTTCCCTTGGATCGACTATTCCTTCCGTGAGAAACAACATTAGCATCAGATTCATTCTTCTTCTGAAAAGATGAACCATACTTCTTCACAATGCTAGATACACTGTCATTCTGAACCAGACGTCCTTCTCTTACAGCTTCTTCGAGTCTGACACCCATTCCCACCATTTCGGTGAAGTCTACAGGAGCACTCGCAATCATCTTCTCATAATAAAATGGACCAAGAGTCTTCAGGAAAATCTTAGTCATCTCTTTTTCTTCCATCGGAGGAATCACTTGGGCGGCAACCTCACGCCATCTCTAAGCATATTCCTTGAAAGATTCCTTTTCTTTTTGCATCATAGTTCGCAATTTATCTCTATCAGGAGCCATGTCCACATTATATTTGTATTGCATCACAAACGCCTCAGCTAAGTCATTAAAAGTGCGAATATGGGTGCTATCGAGGCCCATATACCACTTAGATACAGCTCCAGTCAAACTGTCTTGGAAATAATGAATCAACAAACGTTGATCATCAGTGTGAGTGGACATCTTCCTTACATACATCACCAGATGTGCCTGAGGACAGGAGTTTCCCTTATATTTCTCAAATTCAGGTAGCTCGAACTTAGCAGGTACTTTCACATTGGGAACAAGGCAAAGATCATGCACATTCTTTCCAAACAGTTCTTTCCCACGTATGGCTTTCATCTCTTTCTGCAGTTCTTCAAACTGATCTTGGAAACCATCCATTCTGTCATGAACTTCACTTGGAGCAGCATCATAAATGGGCTCTGGGACAAAAGGACCATTATGAACAATAGGAGATGTGTTGACCATAACAGGAGTCAAAGGACGAGTCATCTCAGGAACAGATAGATAACCTTCAGGCATGCCCCAAGGATATCCACTAGGCATACGTTGCTGAGTAGCAGCAGCAGGAACAGCAGGAATCGTCGTAGTAGCAATTTCAGAAATTACAGTGGTCTGACTCTGAGCTTGGGCATTGGGAGGTGGAACATGATTCTGATTCTGATTCTGAGTAGTCATCAATGTCTCAACCAGAGCAGTGAGACGCTCAACACCAGATCTCAAAGTAATAACCTCTTCACGTAGCTCACGATTCTCTTGTTCAAGTCCTTCCATCTTCTTCTTGCAGTTAGCTCGAGTGTTATACCGGTGAGACAGCTTGATTCTTTCACTTCTGTATGAAGAACACTGAATAAGACCTCGGGAATACTCTCGGAAGCAAGACCATAATGCGGAATGATGCATGAAGTGCAAATGATTTGTTTTTTTATTATTATTTGAGTTTCAAGGAACTTAAGATATTAACTTGTAAACACTCAAACATTGTACTGAAGCTTCGATTAAGTTATCGTCAAAATCAATCATCCATTTTTGGTGGATTAGAGTTTTCACCCCATCAACACCCAAGATCCATTGAGTTTGATGAAACTTATGATGTTTACACGGAAAGACGTCTAAGTTCCTTGAAAATCAAAAGAAAAAGAGTTTTCATGGATGCATGAATGCATGGTTTATGCATCAACCACAACCAAGAGCATGCCAGGTAACATAAGATCACATCAAATCACACAAAGTCACACAGTCCAGGTTCAAATGTTCGACGTCACGAGCATGGAGTCATGGGTATACCCATCCCACAAGGCGTGTTCTAAGGAATTTTGTACCTGCCGATCGGGTTCTACAAAGGTTCCCAGAGTTTTCAATCTTCTATCGGATATTACCGGCATGCACAATTGCTCATGGGCGCCAACAATATGCCTAAAAAGACCTCGTCTGAGCGTAGTATCGCATGACAACAAGCTCAAACTGGTACTTGATCTTGTTTCTGCACTACATCCTAAAAAAAGCTTAGATGGGTTAAAAAGGTTCTAGGCCATTCAGCTTCTACGGACACTCACTATTGAAAGTAATAGCGTTATCACGATGGTTCGTAACAACCTCTACTACCTTCCATGAGGCCTCCACTGATTGGGGTTCCACCATATGACACTCATGGTAAGGATTGCTCCTGACATGCGACTATTGGTCTTACCACCTCCTATCTCAAGTTACTCATCAAAGTTCGGGTTAGAACTTTATCTCATCACAAAGGAACCATCGAGCACCAAAAAGAAAAAAAAAAGAAAATAAACATACAAAGCACACAAAAATATATACAAATAAAACACACAGACAAACAAAAATAGGCTTAACACACTTAAAACTGGATCCCCAGTGAACTCTCCATTTTTCTGTAGCGGGGAAAATCTGATATCGAAGTCATAGGATTGACTCGAATCAATATTTCGTTTGAAATCGCCACCGCACTTTATTGTTTCCAAAGGAAAAGGGAAAAGAACGAAAAACCCAAAGTTTTGTTTTTAAAACAAGAAAGAGATCTCAGGTACGGGTGTTGATTATACAAGGGGAAGGTTTTAAGCACCCCTCATATCTGTGGTACTCCACATGAACCTTTTTGAAAATCTGTGTCGTGTGTGCTAAAAGAGAGTTTGTTTTATTTTTAAAATAAGCTCGGCAAAGCGTTAAGCTTTGTGCCTACATACCTCCTTGGTGCAATGGAGAAGTCAGAGCTAATGTAGTTCCGCTTAAAGGGAAAACGTTTAAAAAACGAATAAACACTTTATCGTCGTCGGAGAGAAATACTCAGCCATTGATCTTGAGCATGAGAACAAATGAGTTCTTTGCATCGCAAATGAAAGAAGGGCCCCAACTCGGATAGAAATCAACGAGTATGCCACTAGCTCTCTCACGCGAAAAAGATCTCATTATATCGATCAATTTCAAAATCGTGGGGTATTACCACTCGTTTCGACAATTAACAGTGTCTAAACTTTTGAAGAAAAGCCACTAAGGGCAAAAGATATTTTAAGAGAAAAGGTTTTGAAAAGATTGCAAACATAAGAAAGTTTTGTAAAAAGGGAGAAGATTTTGAAAATCTAAGAAGTGGGAGGAGATGAAGAGGCTAACCTAGTGCATAAAATAAAAGCTAAGGAAAGAAACGGTCTAACCGAAATAAGAAGCCAACACTTGACATTAAGAGTCAAGGTAGATTTTCCATCCTTTGGAATATCAATACCAAACCAACATTATCACTTGGGGATCCAGATGAACTTATTATCTTAGCACCACTTTTGCATTAAGCACATGAAAATTCTGACAAAAATCGGGCAGAGTAACGGCTGTTTTCGGGTAAAATCCTTATATCAATGCCTTGGAATTAACCATCAAGGGCTTTCAAGGAAATACCTGCACATACAAACACACAACAATCCAATGCCAGACAGACAGAATAACAGCAGAGTAACAATATCATAAGGGTCCAGAGGTACTAAGTCCATAAGTCCGAATCTCCAAAATGCTCGGGATAGTAACCAATAGTCCAAAAGAGAGCCTTAAACGTTTTTTAGATTTTTGTTTTTTATTAGTGTTTTAGCATAAAAGTATAGTATGGTCCAAGTGGACAAAAGAAAATGGCGGAAACATAAACATAGTGTCGAAATGGACAAAGAGAAAATAGAGGAATATAAACGTCCAAAGGGACAAAGAGAAAATAGCGGAATGTAAATACGATGAAATGATAAAATAAAGTGATAAAGCGAGAAATATAAAGAGCAACATAATAAATTGCGGAAATTAAAGTCAATTGTTAGATGTTAAAGATAACCATCTTGAAACTTGTCAAGTATGTTATCAACGTTAGTAATTAAGATCGATGGTGAGTGAAGGATGTCCTCGGATTTAAATTCAATATAAATTTATCAGAAGCTTGATAAAATCATAGCGACTGCACGATAAACCTCTATAAGTCTTAAATCAACCGCATACAGTTCTCTTCCATATTTGATCTTTTTTATTCGGGACACGAAATATTGCGCTATGTTAAGCAGATCGCCAAGTGATTTATGTAGAAATCACCCTACAACGAGGCCGGTCAAAACTTTATGTGCTAATGCATGCGAGAAGAACGATATGTAGATCGCTTTCCGAAAGCAATACCGCACGAAAAGAAAAATGGTGAGTGATCTAGTCTTTACCAAGAATCCATAAGAATTCTCAAGGCATTAAGACTTTCATCGATCAAAATAAAAAGAAGTAAAAGATGGAACCACATTAAAAGCTCTTTTCATCCATAATTTCAATCACTTAATATTGCGGATTTGGATTCTCATCCTATCAACGCCCTAAGTCCATTGAAATTAGAGAGAAATTAGGCCTCTAACTTGTGATTCAAAGAAAATATCAAAAGAATGGAGTAGAAGATGAGTTAGAACCAAAAACAAATAAAAAAAAGGCAAAAAACACATTCTGCTCAGATGTAAATCGATTTGCACAGAGTGTAAATCGATTTACATAACTCAGTTTTCAAATCTGCGCAGTTTTTCAGTTGTGTAAATCGATTTGCACCAGATGTAAATCGATTTGCACAACACAGTTTTAAAAAAAAAAAGCAAATCAAGAGAAGGAAACTTGTTTAAACATAAAACCAAACACCTTGTGATCTTGGATCAATTTGTGCACGAAAATGTATCAAGTAAGCCAGTAAAACTCATCAATGTAGCACCAAAGGTGCTTCAAACATAAACAACAATGGATCACATCTTGGATTATGGAAAGGATCTAGAATTTTACCAAATCTTTCACAAACTTTGAATCGTCTTCAAGAATACACAACCACAAGCCTTGATCTCTCACAATTGATGAAGAAAGTAGTGTTTATGTTGGGGTTTAGCTCTAAATTAGTGAGGTTCAAGATGTAACTCACTAATTTTTGTAGAAGAAATGAGAGCTTTGAGTGAGGGGTTTGGAAGAGGTGATGAGAGAAAGAGAAAGAGTTTTCTTGGCTATCAAAGCTTGAAAAATGATGAGAGGAATGCCTCAATTTATAGTACTTAGGCTTGGGAAATTTTGTGGCTTGGAGTTAGGATTGGAAAATAGAGTTAGGCTTGGGAAAAGGATTTGGAGCCAAAAATGAGATCCAATGGTCTTGATGCAATCACATGAGGGTTTATGATTAAATGATGTAGATAATCAAATGTAAGAACTAAGTCATGCTTCCCATGCTTGCATATGATGTCAACACTTTCAAAAGCTGAATTTTGCCTTCATTTTTCCAAATTCGCACTGGTGCAATCGATTTGCACCTTATGCAAATCTATTTACATTGCTGAAAAAGGCAAAATCTGGGGCAAAAACAGTTATGCAAATCGATTGCTGTCTTATGCAAATCGATTTGCACTGATGGCAGAAGCAAATCTGGTGCAGAATCAGTTGTGTAAATCGATTTACACCTTATGCAAATCGATTTGCACAGTGAAAATGTTGAAAAATGTTCCTTTGATGGATATTTTGACTTGATACCTACAAAACACAAACATACAAGAGCACAAGGCAATATTTTTGGTATTTCGGTTAGTAAAACAATATATACAAGACTAAAACATGGGTGCTCGATGATTCCCTTGCAGATGAATTGAGCACAACATCACCAGTAGAGCTCTAAATTAATACTTCTTGATTGATGATTGGTATGCAAATGATGTGTAATCTTAGGGTCAAAAATTGGGGTATGACACAGTGCTCCCGGAGATACCAGCGCTCCTGAAGATACTAGTGTTGAGGTGCAAACGAGGAGGAAGCGTATTCTGAAAAATAATACGACTCAAAAAATTAAGTATTATGAGGGCAGACTAATCATTTATCCCGATTCAGGATCGTAAGTTTTTGTGTTTTTATATTATATTTTAAATATGAGTTTTATTTAATCAATACTGACTCAATATTTTGTTGTTTAGAATTGTTCCCTCACATCATGCAGTATCGATCATAACATATATTATTAAAGAGAAGTACACACAATTTTGGCCTTCTTATGGAGCTGTACATGAAGATGATAAGGAAAAATGGTTTCAGGCAATTCAGGTATAATTTACTTATTCATTTTGACATTAATTTTTTAATTTTTGCGATATTCATGATTCTACTTTATTTAATATTTTTAAATTCATACAACAATGTAGGAGCAAAGTTGTTGGGATATTAGAGATGAGGTCGCGATTAAAGAAAACTTTCACTCAAAATGTGCTGCTCGGTTTTCAGATACCATGAGGAATGTTAGACTTAAATGGGAAGCAAAAGGGACACGTCCATGTTGGATAGGAGAAGAAATATTCCCAAAGCTTATTGATCATTGGAAGTCAGATAAATTTAAGGAAATATCTGAGCAGGCAAAGAAAAATAGAGCATCTGATGTTGTGAGGGGTTTTTGCCTTTAGTGAGAGGTTTAGCCCCTGGCAAATTTGATTTATTCTTGTAGTGATTCTCTCTCTCTCTCTCTCTCTCTCTCTCTCTCTCTCTCTCTCTCTCTCTCTCTCTCTTCTATAGAAACGGAGTATCGTGCGATGACTTCCACCACTGCTGAAATAATTTGGTTGTGTTGGTTACTCTTAGATATGGGTGTCTATGTTTCTAAACCAACTCCTATGTATTCACTACGCCAAATTTGGCTTTTAGCAACACATCTACGAAAGCAATTTTAGACAAAAGCGCTGTTATAGGTTTCGCTAAAACCAAAACAAAAAAACAAGGGAAAAAAGCGCTGCTATAGGGGATCCTACGAAAGCGCTTTTAAAAAGCGCTTTCTAAGGTTACCTTAAGAAAGCGCTTTTATAAAAGCGCTGCTATAAGTAATATATGAAAGCCCTTTTAAAAGCGCTGTTATAGGGGTAGGAAACGAAAGCGTTTTTTTTCTAAAAAGCGCTGGTATTGGTCTGGTTACGAATGCGCTTTTAAAAGCACTCTCGTAGCTTATTTAAAATTACAATTTTTAAAACAAAAAAAAAAGAAAGAGCGTGTTTTGCCTTCACTGTTCGTCTCTAAGATAAGGAAACCCTATCTCCCTTCGCGCTACTGCTACTGTTTATCCATTCTCCATTACCCATTCTCAGTTCCCATAGTCGCACAACGAAACAACAAAATGGAACAAAATCCAAAACCATAATCCCAAATCCGACGAAATTGACGAAACCTTACTTTAAATTCAACGAAAATGACGAAACCTTACTTCATTTACGACTTTATGGATTCTAATTCCTAACTCTAACCCTAATTGTTCATCTTCATTTATGGCTGCATCTGTTCATCTTCATTAATCTGTGTGTCACCTACATCGATTAAACATTGGTGTATCACCTGCAACGATGGCTCATAGTACTGCTGCGGCTCCTTGAAATTTCAGAAAACTCATTCAGAAAAGTATGGTGTCATTCAACCCAAACAACTCTACAAAGATAAGGGTTTTTTCACACTTTCTCTTGCTTTATTACTATCTTCTGTTTTAGGGTTTTCTCAATTTACCTTTGTCGAGTGTGTATTATGTTATGTTCTGTTCCATGCCTAAAGTGTTTTATGATTCTTTTTCTGAGTGACTTCATAATGAGTGTATCTTGTTTCACCCTTTGTTGTTGAATTTAACCAACCACACCTAGTAGAACAATGCTCATGGGCTGCAAAGAAAAACTAATATTTCTAGTAACATGTTTTTCGTGAACAGAGGAGTATTATGTAACATAAGCCATCTTCTTGTTGCAATCGGTGACTTTGAGAACTACCATTACTTAGGACATTGAAGGTATTAAGATATTGATCGTTATCAACTGTTTTAAGGGTGGCTCTCAGTGTTTGTAGATCAAAGGTTGTGATGAACTTGAATGCACATTTTCCCAATTCAACAATACTTGTTCAAAACGGAAAAAATAATATATGATTAAAAGATGATTCTGAAAATCCCCCAGGCCTAAACTATATTTCTTACTTTCCAGTTTTGTTTGGTTATTTCAACAATTGGAGCATTAACCAGAACATTATGATACTTGAACATGTTTCTTTCAATGTCAGAGCTGGGGATGAGATCAAATGCACAATTGCAGAGTTGCAGCAGTTGAGAGCTGTGCCGGAAAATATACCTTTGGATATAGTTTTTGAAGATGAGCATTTGCTAGTCATAAATCAATCTGCTCACATGGTGATTCTAAGCCTCTTGCTCTAAGTTGTTATTTTAAAATCTTGCATAATCCTCGTGTATAATTGCACATTAGATAGTGTGATTCTGCGAGGTTCTTGTTTTTTATTTATAAATTGATTTCAAACTATCAGAAGTTCAATACTTGATTAAATTCAGGCTGTTTAGACTAAACAACTGCTTCATTTCGTTTTGGTAGTGCTAGAAGCTAATTATTTAAATTGATTTATAATCATGTCAGAAATTTTCAGCATTAAAATGGAAAAGAACTCAAAATATTGATATTCACAAATGTCATTATTTGGTCTCTAACCTAGGTTGTGCATCCATCACTTGGAAATACGTCTGGGACACTTGTCAATGGCATCCTTCACCACTGCAACCTGCCAAATGTTGAATATTCTAAAGAGGAAGCTCTTTCAGATCCAGAAGATTTTGATGATGAACTTAATGGCTTCTCATCTAAGGCAACTTCTTATGAAGGGTTAGATTCTAGATTGTCTTCGCCCAGGGATTGTACATAGATTAGACAAAGGCACGAGTGGGTTGCTAGTTGTGGCCAAGGTACTTTTTATGTTTTCTCAATCTTGTTAAAGTGCCTAACTTTAATGAAGAATTAAACTATTTTCACATTTCAAAAGATTAGCATTCATCTTACACCCTAATATATGTATGCCATGATATCAGGATGAACATTCTCATAAGAAATTGTTTGAACAATTCAAGCTACGCACTATTAAGAGGGTCTATGTCAGTCTCAGTGCTGGGGTACCTACTCCAGTTGCTGGGCGTTTTGAGGTTCCGGTTGGTCGGGATCCTAATAACCGGCTTCGGATGACCGTTGTTGCTGGAGCGGTTAATTCTATAAAGGCTCGTCATGCTGCTAGTAGGTGATCTATGGTACTTTTACACTTCATCTATATTTAGTTATTTACTAATACTGAATTATATTAGGCGCTTGATTCATATTTGACTATTGCAAAATTTAGAATGTATCTTAAAACTATCGACATAAATGTGTATTTTTTAACATTTGTGTACACATATTATATGAACTTTGAGCGTGTTATTATTCAGTTCAGATGACACTGCCAATAAAAAATTCCAGTAGAATAGTTTAACTTTACTAACTAGCAATTATCATGATTCATGATAAAAGGCAACAAGATGCGTAATCCTTCGGTTTTTTTCCATCATATAGCCAAATTAATTGCAAGCTTAATAAAACAGTTGAAATCTCTTGTATGATTCGTTTAAGTTTTAACTCATATGTCATTAGTTAAAACAAGTTTATAGTTTTCACTTACTGAACAGTGCTTTCCAGCTTGCAGATTATCATATAAATTTAAATGAGAGCTTATGTAGAATTAGAAATACAAAAACTAGTTTTAACTTGAAGGGGAAGATGTATATTAAAAACTCATAGTCATTGCAATATTATTTTAATATTGCATTGTATTACATTTTCTAAAAATGTTTTGAGAAGTTTTTTCAAATAGTTTTTATATAAACTGCTTGAATGTGGATCGAATAGAAGCCCGACTTCCAATTATATTCATTTATGTGTAGCTGTTCGAAATGGTAAATTGAGCTTGGATTTTGTATGGATGATATGCTGCAATATCTTGGTTTCTTCTTTGAATTTGGTTTTCTGGTTTTATGTAGGGGCAGTTCATGATTGGTGTAGCAGGGCATTGGTTGAATTGAGATATGACTAAGCTTGGAGTGAGGATATGCAAGATGGAATCAAAAGGTTTTCTTGAACATGGCTTGAAATGCTGAGAATTATGATGGAACTAGTAGAATAGGTGGGATTGGTTTAGTTGTTTAGGGATGATTTTCTTATTGTTATAATGTAATGTGAATTGATTTAGTTGTTTTGGTCATGTTAGAAATATGTGAATCGGTGTATATATATTTTAGATTAATTACAATGGTATATAATGTAATGGTATAATTTATAATGCCTTTTTTGTATATAGTCGAAACCGCTTCTTTGTTGAAATATGAGATTATTGAAATAATGGGATTACAATTGTAAATTATAGGTTTATGGGATAACAATAGTAAATTACAGGTTCATGAAATAATGCTGCCAAAAATGCAGGTTTAGAAATTATAAAAATAATAGGTTTATTAGAAACACTAACGAAAGCACTTTTTAAGTAAAATTGCTGCCTTAGTCCTATCTATGAAAGCACTTTTTTTAAGAAAAAGCGTTGCCATAGGCCTATATATGAAAGTGCTTTTTAAGAAAAAGCGCTGCCTTAGGCTAACCTATGACAGAGCTTTTGCCTAAACAAAAAGCGCGGCTAAAACCTATAGCAGCGCTTTTAATCGCTTTTAAAGCCCAAAAAAGCGTTGTCGTAGGTCTTTTATGGCATAGTGATTGCGATAATAAGAGTACCGTTCAATTTGCTCATAACTGAGTCTTTCATGAACGTACAAAACATATCAAGATTGCTTGTTATCCCACTCGTCATCACTTTCAGCATGGCACCATTACTTTGTCATTTGTTTCTTCCGCTTCACATATTAGTGATTTGTTCACAAAAGTTCATTCCATCAAATGTTTTTGTTTTTTGATTGACAAACTCTCAATGCTTCATGCATCGTGAGTTTGAGGGAGACGTTAGATAATATACAATGGACTTTTATTATAACTAGGCTAAGGGTGTGATTGACTACTTATATTTTACTATATATTAATTTATATATTAATTTAGTAAACCTTGTATTAGACACTTTTGTTATTCTAATGAAAATCCTAGCCGCTTTCACGTTTCACTATTTGTAATGTTTTAAAAAAAAACAAGGATTTTAAGTTAATAAAGTAAATAATCGGAAGGAAAAAAATAATGTGATAAATGTTGCTATGATTATGAATGATAGAATGAAAAGGGACGGGTGTTTTATGGGTGAAAATGAGTAAACAGCTAATCTCTATAACTTTTATATTTCATCCCATCTTAAAGCTTTCAATCAAATAAAATAAAACTTACGCTTAAAAAGTGCACTTTTAACTGAATGTAACTGAATCAGTTGGGGTTGTTAATATAGTTATTATATATACTGAGTAGTTGTGTAGAAGTATAGTCCCACAAGAGAATAAGTTGAGAGAGAGAGAAGAGGAATAGGCAGCTTAAGAAGTAGAGGAAAGAAAGAAGAATGGCTCCTCCAAGAAAGTTTTTTGTCAGAATTTTCCATCGATTCAGAAGAGGCAGAGTGAATGTTCAAAGAAGAAGGAATGTAATTCAAAGAAGGAGGAATGTAATTCTCAAAATGCCTGAAATCACGTTCAACGTGATTCTTCTTTTTCTAATTCTCTTTTTTGGGATAATCTTTCCCATTATTCATCATTTTAGTTCTTAGATTTCATTAATGTAATTATAACAGTGGATCCCTTCATGTAATCTTTCTCTCATTTCCAATTTCATTATTGCCATGTTCTTTACAGTATATTAGTATCTTCTTTCATTCTGTTATGTTCTTTTCTTTTCTTTTCTTTAGAACAAGAAACTATATAATTTTTGGCTGTATATATCTTGTGCGCACAAAGTAATCATGAAAGTATAAAAGGAATTTACCACCTTAGTGTTCTTAATATAACTCAGATTAGTCGCTTCCATTATAGATTCAAGATTCATGATTCATTAGTCTTCTTATAGTTTAAGTTATCAACAGTTTTCTATGAATGAATGATTCTTTGGTTATGAAATGATTGCATGATGTACTACAACATTCAATATATAAAACATTCAGAATTGATGCTTGTCTGAATGATTCTTGATGGAACGAACCACTCTAGTAGATTTATTTTTTGAGGATCAATATGTATGTTCATAAAGCTGGCGCAAACGTTTTGAGAGACTTTCTAGTGATTCCTAGACTTCAAATACTATATATATGTTCAGAAACTATTTAGTCAATGAGATGATGGTATGAAGCAAACAACTTAAAGCATGGTTTATTAATTGATGACATATTTGAGTTAGACTATTATAATTTATAGCTTACTCAAGTTTGTGTTGTTTAAGTATGGTTAGTTTGAGGCTTAAGAAAAGAAATCTGGGCTTAATTACGTGTGTTGTCAAAAGAACAATTTGTCTTAGCATTTTATGTCTGCAATGTTTGCATGTCAAAGATTCCTCCCAATACAGAGTCATTTAGAAGTTTCAATATCTAAAGAGTTTACTGTCTAACAGATATGATAAGCATGAAATAACAATGTTATTAGAGTGAAATCCAGATGAGAACATCATCTTCTTAGTTGTAATCTACATGAAGGTTCTCGAAATATGGGACCTAGGACTGACCTTCAATAATTAGACATCTTATAAAAGCAGGAGATTGGAGTATGACTGTCTGATAACATGATGAAATATCTTATAAAAGGCCAATAAAGACATCAAATCATTAAGGTATAAACTTTTTTGATCTAAAATACCTCTCATATTTGATAGTAATTGGCTTAGGCGTCATATCACCATCAGATCTAAGCTCACTCCCTTACTTGTGATCATCTTAAGCAATTGCAAGATCATTGTTTCCATAAGTGCGATCATTCTTCAACTTTTCCAAAAGAGCTCCATGGACTTTTAACAGTTTTTTGTCCAGCACCAAAAATACATATAATGTGGAAAGGGTTGACTGCTACTAGAACCCGTTATAAAGCAAAGCATAAAAAGAATCGAGTTAAGAAGAATCCAACCTAGGAAACAAGGAAAGAAAATGATATAATAGTCGAAGAGAAAGGAAGATTTAATGCCTCCTAGGGTTTTCTCTAGTTTATATTGTGTTGCTTGCCATTTTAGTTTTTAGTTTGTGTGTCGTAATTGAGTGCCCTCACATAGTTGTGCATTCTAGGTTTAAGGGCTAAATTACTTTATGCATGCATAAATTGAACCATATGATTAAAGTTGATGCATTATGGTTAGAGAAGATTAATCGAAGGTTTGGATTAAGAACCACATGGAAGCTTGATTTAAATCCAGCCAAGTCTCGAATCAAATAAGGACTTCAGTTTTCTAAAAATTTCAACTTATAATCACAATTTACAAATCTCTTTTCTATTTAATCACAACTTATAATTTTACTCCAAACCTTAGTTGTTCGTTTTCATCGATCTTCTTTTCAATTTTGCAAACTTAGATTCTTAATTTTATTTTCAATTTCGGGATGAACATCAAATTAATTAGTGTAACATAGTCTACTAAGTGTTCGATGAAATGTTTGTGCTGGTGATGGGGTATCAAATTCCCAGGAAATAAGAAAAGGAGTGCACCCACTAAAGTAATGGGTATTATATGTTTCTCAAACCAGTAGGTTGGTGAATGTGTTGATGACAAAGATACACCCTATTGGTAAAGTCTACCATTTTCACGCTAAGCGTCAAATGGTTGAGAGTTTAGGATAGATTCTTCCCCGTGAAAATTGTAATTTTTTACTCTTCACTTTTAATTATTTGTTTGGCGTGTATTATTTTCACACATTAGTAGAATCTTCGACTGATGTTTGTGTTAAATACTTGATTTTGAAGGATTGTAGAGTTGAAAAACAAGTCTAAAAAAGAATAAAAACAATGCAGACAGCAAACTACCCCATCCATTGAGAGAATTGAAGAAGATTCTCTTTAATTTTGAAACATACAGGTCATATTAAATGTTTCATGCAATATTAAATGTTGTGTTTTGTAGAGCTACCGTTATAGACTTTTTGAATTTCTCAGTCATGTATTATAGAGTAAACTTTTTATTATTGCAGGTGATATTCAACGTTGATACTTATACATTTCCTGAACTCTTCTACTTATTAGGTTGGTTTAACATCAATTATTATGTTGCTTAACTTTGTGAAGATTACGGTTTAAAATCACGAATTTTATTGTGACAGGTATTCGATTTCAAAAATAACTTCTCTTTCTTAGATATTTTACTTCCAACATGGTTGACATACGAAGGAAAACAGAAAGGGACGGTAAGACAAAACTGGCCATCATGAAATAATAATTTCAGGGACTATTTGATCTTAACTAAGAAGATGGAGCCTCCCCTAATCTGCAAAGTACAAAATGAAGTGAGATAAATAAACCTGTTAACCACATGATCATATTTAACTTGAGAAGTCATATGAAACAAAATGCAAGTCTGCAACAGTTGAAGGAAAAGTTTGTATTGTATGCAATTTCAACTATTATGTTATTGTATATTTTCCAAATTCCATCTTTAAGTTATGATTTAGGTATCAGTTGATAAAGTTGCATGCCATTTGCCTTGTTTGCTCCTATTAAAATAGTATCATTAAATTCTCAACTAAAAATATATATAATGTTGTATGATATGAATGATGATTACTTTCTTTCATGCATTTGTAAAACAGAATTATGGCAATTAGATATTAGAGGAGTATGGCGATTCAGAACGGTGTTGAAGGCGGAAAATCTGTTGCATAGGAAAAGGATAATGGAAACTTGGAACAAGATTTTGAGAGTTGGCGAGGCCTTAAAATTTGGCTCACATGGAGATGAATAAAGGAGACGCTAACGATTTAGATGCTAATGACGTAGGTGCTAATGCCATTTCTGGTATCAATTAACAAAGTGCCATATTTGTAATTATCAGAAGTCAAAGTTCATTGTGGTCATGAACTTATGATCGTGTATTTTGTACAAGAGCAAAGGAGGACATAAGAGTAATATTTTTACTCAAGAGAAACTGCCATGTGCCCTTTCATTTTTTTTTAATAAGCAATTATATTAATCCGGAGTATAAGGGATACCCCAACCGTTTACAAGGCGGAAGAAACTACAACTCAAAACAAGTGAGCGGTAGTATGTTCCACACGTGAAAATTACAAAAAGAAGCTATCTTAAAACTAGAATAAAGCCATTTCCAAGAAATAAAAACAACCTCCGACATACATTCGGTAAAGCTAAACGAATCATTCTTGAAGATGATACCATTACGCCTATTCCAAATACTCCACACCGATGCTAACCAAATCACCATAACTAAGGATCTCTTGGCTAAATTCTTCACCTTCT
The DNA here is from genome assembly GCF_029867415.1 of Vicia villosa. NCBI lineage: Eukaryota > Viridiplantae > Streptophyta > Magnoliopsida > Fabales > Fabaceae > Vicia > Vicia villosa. The sequence continues at coordinate 103,977,854 of NC_081183.1, forward strand.
CAAACTCAAAGAGAAACCCTTTGAACTCATCCAAAGTTAAATCATCCACGGGACCTATCCACTCGTATACTTTTCTCCATATAGCTTCCACCACTAAACATCCCCCAAGCAAATGAGAAAGACTTTCCGACTCCGTAGAACAAAAAACACAATCCGAATCAACACCATCCATCAAAATTCCCCGCTTTATCAATTGATCCTTGGTAGCTAATCTATTATGAATAATCCTCCATCCAAAAAACAGCACTTTAGGAGGCGCTTTTACCTTCCAAAGATGCTTCACAGATTTGATTTTAAGAGGGCTAATAGGGGGGCCGAATAATCTTGCTTTGAATAAGTTATAACAAGATTTGACGGAGAAGACGCCTTCCAACGTAGCGTTCCACGAAAAAACATCTTTTGCATTCTCTCTAGGACTTGTATGCCTTATGCTATCCACAAGATCACCCCATAAAAAAACAATCGTATCGCTATTGTGCAACTGCGTTGCTGCTGTCCTGGTGCTGCTGCCTCGAAGAATAGCGGCTGCTACCGATAACTTGTCGTCCTTGGACAAAACAAGTAGTTCCGGGAAGGCCTGAGATAACTGTTGCCCATCGGCCCAATTACTGTACCAAAACGGGATGTCGAAACCATTCCCGAGATCACAAGAAACAACCCCTGAAAAATTATCATTAAGCAAAAGGACATAATTATCGGATAAAAGGATGTCTCTCCACCAAATTGAATTGTTTTTCTCCACCACCGAAGAATCACCAATAAGGATCTTTTTTTTGACATTCCCGTACCGAGATCTAAGAAGGCCACTCCAAACCGCATCATCCTCCACGAGAATTATCCACTTCCACTTACTTAACAAAGCGACATTAATAACTTTCGCACTCTTAACCCCTAGACCTCCTTCATCTTGTGTTTTGCACACGGTATCCCAACTAACCCAATGAATAGGCCTTTTAAATTCATTCCCATTCTACAAGAATTTACTTTGAATGGCTTGTATTTCTTTAAGGATCTTTGAAGGTGCTTTGTAAAAAGAGAGGGAATAGATAGGAATCGCGTTGAGCACGGAATTAATCAAACACACACAGCCCGCTATGTTAAGATGAATTCCTTTCCAAACGGCTAATCTCCTCTTCAAATACACAATCAAATCCTTCCACATAGATAACCTCCTCGGACTTTCGCCCACTCTAACACCGAGAAACTTGAACGGGAGCGTTCCAACTTTGCAAGAAAGGAAAGAAGATGCCGCTTCAAGATACCAATCGGCAACATTGATACCGAAAATGTTGGATTTGTTGAAATTCACCCTCAAACCCGACATCAACTCAAAGCCCCTAAGAATTGTTTTCATACTCCACAAATTAGCGGTGTCTCCCTCCGCCAATAATAAGGTATCATCCGCAAATTGAAGCATACTCACTTCTTCAACTTTGTTTATCTTGAAACCACGGAAATCCCCGACTTCAATAGCCTTTCTCATTAAGGCCGTTAAAACTTCCGTTGCCAACACAAAAAGAAACGGGGACAAAGGATCTCCTTGCCGGAGACCTTTCTCCACAACAAAGTCCTTAGTCACACTACCCTTAATAAGAACGGACATGGAACTAGTGAAAATACTAGCCTCCATCCATCTTATCCAACAAGTGCCGAAACCCATTTTCGTTAAGACATACCTCAAAAAATTCCAACTAACACGATCGTATGCCTTTTCGAAATCCACCTTTAAGACCATACAACTCCTCTTTTCTCTTTTAGCTAAATCCAAAACCTCATTTACAACTAAAACTCCATCCGCTATAAATCTTCCCGGGACAAAATCCGTTTGGTTGTCCGAAACCAACTTCCCTATCACACAACGCAATCTTCCCGCTAAAAGTTTGGCCAAAATCTTATACAAACACCCCACAAGACAAATCGGTCTAAATTCGGTTAAGCGAGAGGGATTATTGACTTTAGGAATGAGAGCAATAAAAGACGAAGTGCACCCTTTCGTAAGCTTAGCCTTACTACGGAAATCCTTCACAAAGTTTAAAACATCCTCCTTCACCAACTCCCAAAATTGTTGAAAGAATTGAAGAGAATAACCATCCGGTCCGGGGCTTTTGTTACCATCACAATCCCACACCGCTAGCTTTACCTCCTCCTCCGTGAAGTTTCTTTCCAACCACAAACTATCTTCGACACTTAAACACTTTAAACCAATCCCTTCCGGAATGGCTCTATTGAAATCTTCTTCTTTGAAAAAACTTTTGAAGTGATCTTTAACCTCCACTTTCACCTCTTGAACTCCTTCCACCCTCCCATTCTTTCCTTCCAACACCGAAATGGCGTTTCTTCTTTGTCTCTTCTTAAGGGAATTATGAAAGTAACGCGTGTTCTTGTCTCCATCCTTCAACCATAATTGTCTAGACTTAGTTCTAAGCATACTTTCCTTCACATTAAGGCACTTCCAAAGATCATAAATAGCCTCCCTCATAGACTCAACTACGGAATCAATGTTGCCTCCGAAATTATCCACCAACAACTTGTCCAAAGCATTGATACTCTCCACATCCTTGCTAACTTTTAAATTGATCCAACCAAAAACCTCTCTATTCCACACTCTAATTTTTTGTTTTAAACGTTTAAGTTTTTCGAACAAAACGAAGTCACCTCTTCCCACTACCTCCATCTTCGACCATTTCTCACTAATGAAGACCTTAAAGTCTTCGTGTTGAAACCACGCGTTATTGAATCTAAAAGGTTTTGGCCCCCAATCGATAACTCCACAATTAAGGCGGATAGGAGCATGATCCGAGATATCTCTACAACCGATTCTTTGATCCACCACTCCCCACTCTTCAATCAAATTGTTTGTAACCAAAAACCTATCGATTCTACTCATTGCTTTACCGTTATCTTTGAACCAAGTGTACTTGCCTCCGACGCACGGTACATCAACCAAACCCATGCGCGCCATAAACACGGTACATGTGCCCTTTCATGTTACTGAAGTTTATAGTCTCACATTTACTTAATATGAATTAATTGTTTTGTATATATGGGAGGTGATTCTTATTTGTAATGTTTTTTTTAATTTGACTGAGATTGAAATGCGATTAAAATGCAGGATTTTCGTTATGTAAATTTTGCATTAAGTTTGGTCATTTTTATTATGTTTAAAGTAATTTGACTGAGATTGAAATGCGATTAAAATGCAGGATTTTCGTTATGTAAATTTTGCATTAAGTTTGGTCATTTTTATTATGTTTAAAGTAATTTTTGAAAGTTATTAAGATGATAACAACTATACAAGAGAAGGTCTAGCCAATAATGTTTTTAATTATAAAATTATGTACTCATGTAGTTTAACCATATTAATACAGTTTTCTTATTATTTTCTCATCAAATATTGATACAAATTTTTATAAACGGAAAAAGAGTATGATACAATCATACAAATAATTTTATAAACGAGAAAAAATTTAGTATTGATAAAAATATTATGATTAGCTTTTAAGTGTTTAATATAGATAATAACGACTTATTAGAATACTCAATCAATGTAATTTTTTATTATCTCTAATATATTTCTCATATATTGTTGAACAAGTTTAGAACCAATGTTCTCGCTAGATTAGAATAAATGTATAATTGTATATAATTACATTTGTTAGGTATGTTTGTAACTATATTTTGGGTGCTACTGTTGTGACAAATTGTTGAGATAACTAGATTTGGTGTACTAAGAAAATATGATCATACAATTTCTTTTATAAATTTTCTTTTACACTAATTTATGATGGGATAGGATCAAATGACTTCAATGTGTCAAAGTTTAATTTGACACCAAATCTCAACCGTTAAAAGAATTGATCTAACAGTGATATTAAATAACCTATTTTTTAGGAGAAAAATATGTTATGTATTTATTATTATTATTTTATTTTATTTAGTATTACGATTTGATCAATTCTTTTAATGATTGAGATTTTGGTGTCAAATTAAACTTTGACACCTTGGTGTCATTTGATCCTATCCCATTTATGATTATACAATTTTTTTTACAAAAAATTTCGGTCAATTTTTTTTATTAATTAATTAACAAGTAAATTGAAGTAATAAATAAAATTATTTAGTTAATTAATTAATTTATAAGTAAATTGAAATAATTTTTAAAACATATATTTAATTAATTTAAATATATATATATATATATATATATATATATATATATATATATATATATATATATATATATATATATATATATATATATATATATATATATATATAACTAATTAATTATATTTATAAATATTATGAGCAGTGATTTTTGTATATTCGGGAATAAGTTATCAAAAAATTATAAAAAAAAAACTCTATTGTTGATGCTATTATATTTATAAACGGGAATAGATTAAAGACTTAATACTCTCATGAACAAATATATTGATATAAAAGTTATTTTTATTTCTCAATTTAATAGATGTAGATTGTTCATTGTAATGAAGGTCCTTGCAAACATATAGATCCACGCGTATATGTGTATGTATCTATGAAATATCAATTGTAGACAGTTCATTTTAATGTCCATCTCTTTAAATCTTTCTTTTGCTGATGTTATAAATTAATTCACTACACACTTCATTTTTAACTAAATTGTAGAATCTTTCTAACAAAATCCGATCAACATTAAAGACTTAATACTCTTTTGGTCAAGAATATTAATCTAAGAGTTTTTTTTTACTTAAAAGTTAGTTCATATAATTAATCTATATTTGTAATTATATGAATGTTAACTAATTGAATAATGAATTCATACTTAACAAATGATGATTTGGTAGACGTGTAACGTGAATTCAGACAGAACCCGTGTGATAGCACGGGTTTCTTACTAGTTAGTAAATAATAGAAAAAATTAGTCTTAAGATTTATACTAGTTGACTCGGTCAACTAGAAGGATTGAAATGAAATACCAATAAAATGAGGAATTGGGCCAGCAAGAAAGATATATTTGGATCAACTTTAGCCCAATTATTTGATGTACCCCATTAACAAGAATTTTTTTGATGGGTTCTTAAATTGAATATGGTAGTAAGCCCAAGTCAATAGAAATACAAAGTAAACCCCTCCTTAAGAAAGAAAATAAATGTTAGAACCAACAAATAATGAAGAGTAAAAATATATTATCCAAATAAAAATCCTAAATAAACTAGATCGACTTTTAACACCAATGCGTGCAAATTTTGTGTATGACAGCAGCCCCTATTTAATAACTCTGTGGTTAAGGGCGCGAGAATACGATGTTCTTGCGTGTTTAGATAAAAGATTTATTAAATACCAGAAGACCTCAAAATTTTCCCTAAGTTTTGGAGATTGTAACAATAAGTGATAAGGCAATGGTGCATAGATACTTCATCAATGCATGAGTGAAATAATTGTAAGTTTCGTGTTCTTACCGCAACCTAGAGGATAGTCATACTAGTTTTTAAAAGGGTAATCTGCTAAATCCTTTGAGGTCAACATAGCAGATTGTATCGTAGATTGTGTGTATTCGTCACACCCTAGAGGACGAATAAGACAATTTTGGATAGTTCGTTGTCGTTTCTAGACTGATACAACGAACTATATTGTAGTTACAACGTACCTACCGCAACCTAGAGGGATAAGTAACACAGATCAGATAACTCATTGTTGTTCAGCGAACTATCGTGGATTCCTATATATCTTATCACAACCTATAGGATAAGAGATAATGGGCTCAAACTCTATTTTAGGTTTAATCCAAGTAGAGTTGGGGAAAGATGGAGAACTGACTTGCCACATCCTAGAGAGCAAGTAGTCGCCAATCTCTTCTTTCTCTATCACGACCTAGAGGATAGACAAAATTTGTGTTTAACCAAGATTAGATAGTATAATTACTGCAGATAATTATGCCCATGCCAACTGGTAAACATTCTCACCAAATTTTTGCACCAAAAGTTTGCCCCGAATTGTTCACACCAATTCACTACGCCAAAATTAAGTTGTAGCAGCGCAGCTACTAAAGCGCTTTTAGCAAAAAGCGCTCTCGTAGGGTTCGCTAAAAACAAAATTAATAAACAAAGGGAAAATGATGAAAAAAAGCGCTCTGGTAGGGGGGGTATGAGAGCGCTTTTAAAAAGCGCTCTGGTAGGGGGGTGTATGAGAGCGCTTTTAAAAAGCGCTTTGGTAAGGGGGGGTATGAGAGCGCTTTTAAAAAGCGCTTTGGTAAGGGGGGTATATTAAAGCGCTTTTCAAAGCGCTGCTATATGGGGGTTTAATGAGAGCGCTTTTTAGTCAAAAGCGCTGGTATAGACCAGGCTATGAGAGCGCTTTTCAGAAGCGCTTTAGTAGCCTTTATTACTAAAAATTAAAAACAAAAACACGCTTCTCACCGATTACTGTTTCTCACTTTCTCTCTTTCGTTTTCTGTTCACTGCAACCGAAAAACCCTCACTGTATCATCCTCCATCGCCCTTCCGTCCACCACCATCGGTGCCAGCCACCACCGTCGGCGTCCCTCCGTCAATCGTTCTCTCCTCCGTTGGCGTCCCTCCGTCACTCGTTTTCTCCACCGCCGGTTAGTTTAGTTTAGTTTATATTTCCATTAGTTTATATTTTCATATTAAGATTGGGAATGATTTATGGGTTTAGTTTTAAGGGTTTCAACTAAGCATATTACATGTTTGATTAAATGTCTTTAGAGTGTATTGTCTTTAGAGTGTTTTTCATTGAATATTTTCTTTTGTTCTGTTTTGTTGATGCTAACTCTAACTTATCCAAAGCTTTACTCTACAATGTGACTGTACAATCAAGAACATCCGATTCTAATCCTGTTATTGTTCATTGTATATACATGGTGAAAAACATTTCTCTATTATTTTGATAGATATAAGCCATCTTTTGCATTGTTGTGCTTGGAATACTCACTGTTGAATCTAGCCTGTGATTCTTGAAGGTTTTGTAGAATGTAAGGTAGCTAGCTATATATGGATTCATGCTGTTTCTAGCCTGAAGATTCTTGAAAGTAGAAAATAATTTTTTACCCAAATTCAACATTAAATAAAAATTTTCTTGATTTGTGTGGCAGTATTTTACAGTTATAAAGCTGAATTAATACTTTGTTTTATCTACTTAACATTATATTTGTATCCAACAAGAATAAGGCTTGCTTGTTTTCATGACCATAATGGTAAGAATAAGCCTTTCATTTGGGTTTTTTCTGCTATTAAATTGATTAGGATTGTCATTTTTATAAAATATCTTATTTGGATTTTATTGCCTCATTTTCATTGTTGGTATAAATTTAGTCTTTTGGCTATGGTTGAGTTTACTTTCTTTCATCTTGAACTTGTTTGAAGTGAATTTTGAGAGCCAATTTATACGTATATCATGGCTGTCCGGGATGTTGGTTTAGGGATTTAGAACTTGTTTTGAACCCAATTTCTCATGGTACAATGTGACTTCTTGCATCTTGTTTCATTTTTGGTTTGAAAATTGTGTTAGTTTGTGAGTTTACTTGAATTTGAATGAATTTGACATAATGATATAATGCTGATTTTTTAAAGCTATGGATTATGACCTAATTTTTATATTCTTCAATTAAGTTTTTATTTTATATTTTTTAGGAATATCTTTGCTAGATAGGGGTTACTTGTGAAGAGTGAAAGTTTGATCTCATTCAAGAAGTTGCTTTCTACTATACAGGTAATTAATTGCTTTCCATTGACACAATTTCTAGTGTTGTCAATGTTATAGATTTGTGACTTATTCTTTTTGTATTGATGCTCTTACATAAATATCTTGTAGTTTATGTTAGCATGCATTAGTTACATGAGTTTTGTTTGGTACAGTGGAGCATATATGCATTATTTATATAAATGTCTATTTATATGTAACTAGATACATGCAATTACTTCCTTCACTTTTATGATATTTGTATTTAACTGCATCGTGTGTGTGTGTTTAATTTCACAGTTACTTTGAAGTCTCTGGTTTCTACTTGTACAACGCCGATTCAAACCTACCATCTCCCACATCAAGTCTAACTCAGGTTACTATCCCTTTCTTCTTGCTTATAGTTTGTTATTTTCTGCTTATAGTTTATTGTTTATGGTTCTATTTAATATCAATTTAGTGTCTCTCAACCAATTTTTTGGTTTGTGGACTTATATTACCTTGAAATAAGGTAATGTCTTCTTTAAGAAATCGGGTATTCTGATTAGGTATTCTAATTAGGTATTCTATTATGATGATAGCTATTTATTATCTTGACAGAATTCCTTAGTACCTGATAGAGAAACCAAGAAGCATTTGTTTAGCTTAATTAAGACATGGATAAGACATGGATGAATTCAAACCGATTGTCGAAAGAGTACGAGAAAGGGGTATGGGAATTCGTTGAGTTTGCGGTTGCGCACTCCAAAGACCCGCTTCGAATGCCGTGTCCTTGCTTGGGTTGCTGTTATGGGGGTAAGTTTGACGGGAATAAGTTGGCATCCCATTTACTACGGTTTGGAATTGATAGAAGTTATACATGTTGGACAATGCATGGTGAGAAAAGTAACGGGAATGCTGAGTCGAGTTGTAATAGGAAGTATGATTCAAACGACGATTGCACAGACACATACGATTGCGATCGAGTCAAAGAGATTGCAGAAGCGCTTGAAGAAGATCTTGCGGATTGTCCCAAAATGTTTGAGAGGTTAGTAAGCGATGCAGAGAAACCGTTGTATGATGGTTGTTCAAAATTCACAAGATTGTCTGCGGTGTTAAAGTTGTACAACTTAAAGGCGGTCAATGGATGGTCGGATAAAAGTTTCACAGAGTTATTAGCCCTTATGAAAGATATGCTACCAGAGGATAATGTTCTTCCCAATCGAACGTATGAAGCCAAAAAGATGTTTTCCTCTATTGGCATGAGCTATGATAAGATACATGCATGTCCAAACGATTGCGTTTTGTTTCGAAACGAGTATGCAGCGTTGAATGAGTGTCCTAAATGTGGTGCCCTCGATATAAGAAAAAGTTGTCTCCTGCTAAAGTCTTATGGTATTTTCCTATAATTCCGAGATTTAGACGCATGTATCGTAGTGAGACCGATTCAAGACACTTGACTTGGCATGCAGATGAAAGAATTATTGATGGAAAGTTGCGACATCCGGCAGACTCACCATAATGGATGAAACGTAACCTACCTCCGTGGCTATGTATGAAGCGTAAGTACATGATGTTATCTATGCTAATTTCTGGGCCTAAACAACCAGGGAATGACATAGACGTATACTTAGCACCCTTAATCGAAGATTTAAAGTTTTTGTGGGAGAACGGTGTGGAGGTTTACGATGGGTATAGGAAGGAAAGTTTCAACTTGAGGGCGATGTTGTTTGGAATAATTAATGATTTTCCAGCATACGGAAATTTATCAGGGTACAGCAATAAAGGTCAAAAGGCGTGTCCCGTTTGTGAAGATGAAACCGATACGACACGATTGGAGCTTTGTCAGAATAATGTCTTTCTCGGCCATCGTAGATTCTTAAATTCTAATCATCACTACCGTGGGTGGAGAAAAGCATTCAACGGAAAGGCCGAACATGGTACAGCCCCGCCTTTTTTGTCAGGTGATCAAATTTTTGAAAAGGTGAAAGATGTGAGCACTCAGTTTGGCAAGCCTTTTGCACATTCACTTGTCAAGGGTGGGTGGAAGAAGAAGTCAAGTTTTTTGAACTTCCATATTGGAAGTCGTTGTACGTAAGACATTTCCTGGATGTTATGCATATTGAAAAAAATGTATTTGACAGCGTCATAGGTACTTTACTCAATATACAAGGAAAGTCTAAGGATGGCCTTAACATAAGGAAGGACATGGTAAACATGGGAATGAGAACTGAATTGGGACCTGTGACGAAAGGAAGACGAACATATCTGCCACCTGCTGTTTACACTCTATCTAGAAAGGAGAAGAAAACATTGTGGAAGTTCCTCAGTGAAGTTAAAGTTCCAGAAGGCTACTCTTCAGATATTAGAAGACTTGTGTCCATGAAAGACCTCAAGTTAAAGAGTTTGAAGACGCATGATTGTCATGTTATAATGGAACATTTTTTACCAATAGGTATACGTTCTATTCTGCCAGAAAAAGTAAGAAGCGCAATAACTAAGCTGTGTTTCTTCTTCAAGTCAATTTGCAGTAAGGTGGTCGATCCCGCGATCTTACCAACATTGCAAAAAGAGATAGTTGTTACTTTATGTGATCTTGAAATGTATTTTCCTCCCTCGTTTTTTGACATAATGGTTCATCTAGTCGTTCATCTTGTGAAAGAGACACAATTGTGCGGACCAGCTTATATGAGATGGATGTACCCTGCTGAACGTTATATGAAAATATTAAAAGGATACGTGAAAAACAGAAGTCGACCGGAGGGTTGTATTGCCGAACGATACGTTGTTGAAGAAGCGGTTGAGTTTTGTACTGAATATCTGTCAAATGTTCAATCAATTGGACTCCCCAAATCTCATATTGTCGAAAAAAAAGAAGGATAAAGGCTAATTGGAAATAAAGTTGTGACAGTATCAATGGTCGAACGGGATCAAGCGCACTTGTATGTTCTGCACAATGAGATTGAGGTTGAGCCGTATGTTGAAATGCACAAGGTTGTTCTCCGAGATTTAAATCCAAATAGAAATGAGAACTGGATAGTACGAGAGCACAATCGAAGTTTCATACCGTGGTTTAGGGATCATATTTATTCAAAGTATCGTTTAGATCCTGCTTCAGTAACAGAAAGGTTGAGATGTTTAGACTATGGTCCAACTGTAATTGTGCTTTCTTATAGCGCATACGCTATTAATGGATACACATTTTATACAAAAGAACAGGATGATAAAAGTACTATGCAAAATAGTGGTGTTACCTTGGTAGCTGAAGCAATGCACATATCAAGTGCGAATGACTTAAATCCGAAATTTGCAAATTTGTCATATTTTGGGGTTATCGAGCGCATTTTGGTGTTTGATTACGCGAAGTTTCAGATTCCTGTATTTGGTTGCAAGTGGGTTGAAAATAATAGTGGCATACGAATGGATAAGTCAGAATTTTTGCAAGTGGATCTCAATAGGGTAGGGTACAAAGATGAGCCTTTCATTCTAGCCTCTCAAGCTAAACAAGTGTTCTATGTCAATGATCCGACAAGTACGAAATGGTCTATAGTGCTTTTATCTAACAAAATAGTTGATGAAAACATTGAAGATCAAGGTGATATTGGTGTTGGCATTGAATCTTGTACAAGAAACGATCAAAATGAGAATGAATCTTGTACTAGAAATGATCATAATGAGGGTATTTGGATCAATCCAACCGTCCGCGTTGTTAAGAGACGCGTAGAACACAATCCTACCAAGAAAAGAAAGAGACGTTAGTGATAAAGGTAATAGTATACATATTCCGACTAATTTGTTTTATTCAATTTGTACCGATTGTTTTAATCAATAGTATAGTACTTATTCAATTTTGGTGCATATTCTCGTTTTGTACATAACTTTTGAACCATGTATCTGTTTGTCGACTTCTTTACATGTAACTATACTATTTTGACGATTCCGGAGCTGCTCATGCACTTATCTTTACATTTCGGGACTATTTTTTTATCGGTTTTGCTTCTGCCCGTAATCAAAAGTCGGGCTTAGGGTCTGAATTTCGGAAAACCGACTTTATTTTTGAGTCCGTGGGGACGTTTTACCATAGCCATGTAAATTTCGTTCAATTCTGACAACTTTCTTTTTTGACGCTTATTTTGATTTGTACCGATTTCGTTTCCGATACACTTGTACGTGCATGGTTTGACTTCCATTTGACTTGTATAGATTGTTAGCTTATTAATAGTGTACTAATGTGCTTTAGTTTGTTTGATACAGGTTAAATGGCTCCGGATAGAGATGCTCCACCTGAAAACTCACAAGAAAACTCACAAGAAAGAGATAATCAAGAAAGAGATGCTCCGGATACAAATGCTCCACCTGATACTGAAGCAAAAGAAGTTGCATGAGGCATCACCATTATGAAGGGAATCATTCGACATAGAGACCAAGGATTAGTATACCCTTTGGAATGGAATTCTGAATTACAGCCAATTGGTCCTAATTCTGCAAAGTTGACAAGCTACATTGGTACACTTGTTCGTATGCATATTCCAGTCTGCGTAGCTAAATGGAATCTAAAAAGCGAAGACTTGGATGCGAAAAAAAAAGCGATTTGGGAAGAGCTTCAGGTATATACCATATATGGTTGTTGTTATTATCTTGACGATAAATTGTTTACATTACTTATACTAACACACTATGCGTATGTTTTTTTGCAGAGGACTTTTGACATACCAGATGAGCGTAGACGCTACATACTTAGTTTGGCCGGAAAAAGATATAGAGGGTGGAAAGCTTTTTTGACAAATAACTATCTTAAGGATAAAGATGGAAACTTTCTTGAAGAGGCGCCGGGACGGCCAAAAAAGTATGAGATCTTCATTGATGAAGAAGATTGGGTTAAGTTTGTAAAGCAAAGAGATGAAGATTTTCGGAAAAGGAGTGTCACAAATAGCGCGAGAGCATCAAAACCCGCATATCCATACAAAAAAGGGCGTTTGGGATATGCACGCTTGGAGGATAAAATTGTAAGTAAATAGAAATGCGTTTTAATTAATTGTCTAAATGTGTTTTATTTGAAGATTTTATCATTTGTGTCAATGCATAGTTAGAGGAGACTAAAAGTGAGGAAACCTCACTTCCTGTACATGTGTTGTGGAGGGAAGCTCGTGTGGGCAAGAATCAAGCTGTCGATCCCGAAGTTCAGAGAGTTTTTACTGAATGTGTAAGTATAATACTGTGTCTTTACTTATTTGTGGGATTGATCTAAACATATGCTTTTATATATTTGTTAATTAGATCAATACAAGTGTTCCGAAGTCAACGGGACGCACAGGTATCTCGGACTAAATCTAACAACATTACTTGGATCCAAGTGCAGGTACATTATTTTTCACAATTTTGCTTATAATATTTATGCTACTTGATAAAACAAGACAACTATAGAATCTTATTTGTTTTTCTATGTAGTGTCCGCAACAGCGAAACAGTTACGATTGCAGATACTTTGTTTTGAGGTTTATGAAAGAAATCCTTCAGGCGAATCAATTAGAGATTCCGCTCACGGTATGAATTTATAACTTAAGATAATTTCATATAATTTATTACATTTAACTAAATATATCATTCATATTATGTTTTTGTTTTGTAGTACCTTGACGAATTCCGTGCTGCTGGGTACCCGAGACTTAAGTTGGAAGAAATAAAAGAGGATTTGTGTCAATTTTATATTAAGCAATTTTTCATGTAGGATTTGTGTCGATTTGAACTATAATATTATTGATGTTGTAATGATGTATATATATAATTTTGGATATTATAATGGTATTATATTAGTATATATATTGTCTTACTGATGGCTGAAATAATATCGTCGAAAATAAATTACAAGTCGAAAATATTACAGGTTGAAAACATATTACAGGTCGAAAATATTACAGGTCGACTGGGAGGATTAAATTACAGGCTGCACATTAAAATACCTCATTTAGCAACGACAGCGCTTTTAAAAAGCGCTCTTAAAGGTCCACCTACTAAAGCGCTTCTTAGTAAAAGCGCTGCCAAAGATTAATAAAAAAGCATAAAAAATAAATGCAACATACGAAAGCGCTTTTGGAAAAGCGCTCTTATAGGGGGGCTATCAGAGCGTTTTTTCCAAAAAAGCGCTCTCATAGGGGGGGCTATCAGAGCGCTTTGCTGGAAAAAGCGCTCTTAAAGGGGGGTCTACCAGAGCGCTTTTTCCAGGAAAGCGCTCTTATAGGGGGGGACTACCAGAGCGCTTTTTCCAGAAAAGCGCTCTTATAGGGGGGGGGGGGGTCTACCAGAGCGCTTTCAGAAGCGCTTTTGTATGCTACGCCAGCGCCAGCTTTTACAGCGCTTTTAAGCGCTTTAAAAGCCCAAAATAAGCGCTTTTAAAGCCCCATCGTGTTGTAGTGATTGTTTGCACCAAACACCAAATGTTTGCACCAGGTAAGTTTACCAAATTGATCATTGCTAGGGGACTAACGTGATAAGAAGGAAAAACATAAATTTTGTGTATCTATCGTAACCTAGAGGATAAATAATGAAAGTTAAATAGTTCATTGCTGCCCAATGAATTATATCGTAGATTTCTTTATATCTATCACTACCAAGAGGATATATAACAAAGGAAAGAGCTTACTATTGCTTGGAGACTAACATAGTGAGTTATCATAGGTTCTGCCTATCTATCACGACCTAAAGGATAGATAAAGCAAACTTGATTTTGAATATATAACCACAGGGACCTAGAGATTACTCGCAGGACTCTATGACTTCCCTAGCTTTGATACCCAATGTAATTTTGACATGTTTATGCATGATCCCTAATGATAATTGTCGTTGATATGTATATGCACCAAATGTTTTATGTGTTTTTGTTTTTGACAATTTCTCCTTTTAGACCATTAGATTTTTTTTCAGAGTTACTGACTTCCCCATATTTATCTACGGCTTCACTATGGTTTTCTCCAAGATGATTTGAATTTGATTTGTGCAGGTAGCTTAGTTGGTAAATAGGTCTTGATATTTTTCGAAGTATTTCCGGGCATATGCACCATGCTTAATGCAAATATGTAGATGCACCAAATGTTATGAATGTGTATTACTTTGGCAAGAAATATATTTTTGTGCACGTGTAAAGTTTCCTCATTGGATCATTGGATTTTTGATTGATTTTGACATTAGTTGTCTTGAAATTAACCCTTTGATTTTTTTATTTTTTGAAATTGACTTAAAGGAAAACTACAAAGAAGGACTATTTTTTTGTTGAATTAATTTATGAAAACAAACAACACTAGGGTTACTAGTGTTGGTAAGGTTACCCGATGAAAAATATAGTAAAGCCTATAAGTGTCGGTAAGGTTACCGAAAAAAGATCAAGATAGTAAGGTTACTAACAATCGGTAAGGTTTATTGGAATATGTCAATCAGGTGGTTGGAAAATGAACAAATAGCAAGGTTACTGTCATCGGTAAGGTTACCGGAAAACATCATTGTCATACCCCAAAATTTGCCCATCTCATTCCTCTTGTTCAAACTCAGATCAAGGCACAATGACTCAAAGACATCCCTCCTAAGCAAAGTTTCAAGAGACTAGGGTTTTTTTTGTTGTGAAGAAAATCAGTGGATCAAAAGCTCCAATGCATCTCATATGGCTTATGATGTTTTAAACTACCTCCATGACAAAATTCAGGTCTCAGTTCAAAGAGTTGATCACTCAATTGCTCAGAAAGTCAACAGTCGACTGATTTGACCTAAAAGTCAAAGTACAATCAAAACTCCTGATTTTTTGTCAACATCCTTATTTTGAAGTATCATTCACCATTTGATCAAGAATTGGTCATGTTTCATCAAGGAAAGTTCATAAATCAACAAAACCTAAAGTTTCTAAATTAGGGTTTTATAGGAGAAAGTCAACTGAACTTTGACCAGCCATAACTTTCACATGGAACATCAGAAATTTCCCATCCAAAGCTCATATTGAAGTAAATTGAATTCCCTGCAATTTTGTCTCTCACAAGCCAAGTCCAAAAATGCTTCATTTGAGAGATATGGATTAAAAGGTTATAGGTCATTTTTGAAAGTCAACACAAACACCTTTTGGGTCAAAGCTCATAACTTGAGCATGGAAGACCCAGTTGAGATGAAACAAAAAGGAGGTTTTAGAGGACATCCTAAGCTTTCTAAAAAGTTCAATAACACCTCCATACAACAAAAATCGGGCGAGTTATGAGTGGGACAAGTTGACTGATCTTGAGGGAATTCATGAGGACCAAATTGAGCAAACTTAGAAATTTGAGCTATTGGGCCTAAAAGTTTCATAACCTGATATGGGCCCTCTAAGTTGAATCATACTTTATCATGATTTTATTTCCTATTTATTAATTTATTTTGATTTTTATTTCATAAAATTCAAAGATAAATTAAATAAAATATGAATTAAATTAATTAAATATATGGGATTAGACTCAAGCTGCATTTGAGGTCCAAAACATGCTGCAACCATGTGAAAGTTTTATATATAGTGAATCTTGGTCAAAATTAGCAAGTTTTCATGTGATTTACAAATCAAATCTCTCCATCATAATCATAAAGATTGATCTCAAAAATTCTGACCTAATTGACTCTTAATATAAAGACCTAACAACATAAAAAAACGAAAAAAAGAAGGAAGAGCAGTTAGGGTTCCATATAATAAAATTGTAAGAAAACTAGGACGGCCACAGATTCTTTTCAGCAACTTCCAAACGAAACCAATCGTTCAAACTTCCTCCTGAAGGTCCCAGGGACATAGCCATATCCTTTCTGAAGCGCAAGGCATCTCAAAATCCCCTTTCCATTGCACATGTTTGGTAAACTTCTCAAATTCGATTCTTTTAACTCATTCGCTTTTAATATGTTTCGATTGCTTTTATGCTCCCAGGAGGCTCTTTAGAACAGGTGTGAAGCGTTGAAACCAAGCTCTAACGTGCAGATCGAAAGACACCATGGCTAGGGCTCACGAAAGCTTGGCTTTCGTTTTCATACTTACGCGCGTTTTCAGGACTAAAAAGTTATTATATTGAACTCACAAGGTCTGGTTTAGTAGATCTGGGCAAGTTTTGGATGCGTATAACTTCACTCATGGCAGTTTGGGAACACGAGCAAGAAGAAGGTGTACCTGCGGAAAAATCCGCAGGTAATTCCATGGGAAAAATCGCAGAAGAATTCGCGGGTGAGAGGAAGAAGAAGATGAATAGGGGATGGGGATCTGCGTTCGCACGCGTGGACGCGTTTGGTTGGTTGGTCAAATTCTCATCTTTCTTTGTGCCTGCGTGGGATTGCTTGATTGGCTGGTCAATTGGTCACTTTTGTTCCTCCGCACATCATTGGTTGCAGCAGGGCCCACTCATCTCACGCTTTGACTTTCCTGTTTTTATCATTATTTAAATATATTTATTTCCAGCTATTTTACTAACAATTAATCAATTTCAGCCTGATGGTGGGGAGTATTTTGGTAAACGCATGGTGCTGGTGTTATACCCCAAAATTTGCCCACTTCTTTTTTCAGGAAAGTTTCAATATGAAAATTAAGAGTCTCATATAAACATGGATTTTTTCAAAATATCCTGACATATGAAGAACTTGGTTTTCAGAATTTTTCTTACACAGTAACTTGGCTTACAGTGGAATTTATTCTTACGCAAACGCCAAATACTGTTCCTTACTTCACAAATACTATTTATTTATTTTACAGATAAATAGTACTAACACAGTTCATGCAGGGTTAAATCTTTTTGCAGGCGCAAAAGCAGGAAACTCACACTGTACTGGTAACAATTGTTTTTGTTTTCCCACTAACTTTTGTGCTATATTCCATTATTTTCAAAATCTTTTCAAATCTATCCTTTCAAATTCAAATCTCAACTTTATTCTATCCATCTCTCTTTTCCCAACAATACCTTACACTTTCTTTCAAATCTCACTACCACTCAAATTTCCTTTTGTACGGAATCACATCATTCCCCAACGTCTCTATCTTCTTTCCATTCTATAAATACTTCTCATTCTTCCATAAGATCTCACATCAAATTCTAATTCATTTCTCAAATTTCCACTTCATAATCCATTTTCTCTTCTTCCCTAACAAAAATGGCAAAATGGATAGAGACACTGTCTCTTACAGTCGTCACCATTGCTACGGTGATCACAACTTTCTTCTGCCTGCACAGTCCTGAGGAGTGTGGACCTGCAATGGTTATGCTCCCAATCATCTACATGCTATTGTTCATAGCATGGGTCATCAATCGTCATTCTTAAAATTTGCCGTATTTCTTATTTCTTAAATGTACCGTTTATTCGTCGTACTGTTCAATATAGTATGTAATATTTATACTGTCAGTATTAAATGTTGTACTAGTTGTCATAATATTGCTTAATTACTAAGATAATATTTTGTGTATTTTCTGCCAGTCAAATATTTCTATTTCTGTGCATTAAATAATTTTCAGGTTATTATCGGTAATTTTGCCCGCATACCGTAAATATCAGTTATTTATTATGTTTCTGTTTTCTAACAAGTCATGTAAATAAATTTTCATGCTTCACACCAAACAAAAACAAAAATAACAACAAAAAAAAAAAAAAAAAGAAAATTAACTTTGACGGTTGATTTTTCACTTTAACTGCTGCTTCAGTACACGAACAGTCGGTTGACAGACAAACTGCAGACAGTACAATTCACAGTGATTTGTACAATCAATCAAATCAATCATTCACAATTCAAATTTCCAAGATTTTTGTGTTAGAAGTCTTCTGAATATCACATGATTAGCAGAAACTCAACACTGCACAAAAATCAGGTACGCTTAACTGCCTCCTATACAGACAGTCCCTAATCAGGGTTTTTCTTGTTTTAACAGGAGCAACAAGTTTTGAGAGCTCAAATGGATTTCATATACATCCATACATCTCAAAGTACCATCATACAAATTTTCAAACTTCAATTCACTCAGACGCACCGTCAGCAGCTCAAACAGTCAACAGACGACCCGTTTGACCAAAAAAGTCAACTGACAGTCAAAAATGAAATTTTTTGTCAAAATCCATATTTTGTCAAAGGATTCAACATTTGATCATTGGATGATCACAATTCATCAAGGAAAGATCAAAAATCAACAAAACCCTAAGATTCAAAATTAGGGTTTTTGCCTGAAAAGTCAACTCAACTTTGACTGATCATAACTCTCTCATCCTTCATCCAAAAAATGCCAACCAAAGCTCATTTTGAAGGAAATTCAATTATCTTTCAAATGCAATTGATCCCATGGTCATTGCATTCACCATTTGAAAAATATGGCCAAAGACATTACAGGTCATTTTCAAAGTCAACAAAAAGACACTTTTTTCAAAAGGACACACAAGGAGAACCAAATATCATTTTGACATGAGACCAAAGACATTGGTTAGAGGACTCTTTGAGGTTTCCAAAAAGTGCAAGATCTCCTTCATATGACAAAAATTGAAGGATTCACACCTTGTTGAAGTTGGCTAAATTTTGGGAAAATGCATGAAATCAACATTGCTCAAAAATGTTTTTTTTCCAAAAGATGCCAAGTTTTTATGGTCCAAACATCTTTGCCATGATATTATGGGCCTCCCACGACCAAGACAAAGCCCACATCTATATTATCCATTTTTGACATAATTTTATCTTATTTTAAGATTAAAATTAAAGGAAAATTGCATGGATAATTGGTGGCTTGATCTCCAAGCATGACTCACCTCCAAAGTATTCAATTTTCTGCAGAAGATTGATGCCCAAGGCAAGAGCATTGAATGTAGTCAAGGCTTGGTCAAAAATTCAAAGTTTTTTATTATTAAAGAACCAAAACTTTCAACAAAGGCAACCAAGTTTCTTGCTTCACTTCCAAGCAGCCTTTGGGCTATAAAAGGAGTAGCATACTTCAGCAACAAAAGGAGGACACGATTTGTAACAAGAGCATAGCCTTCTTCATCACAAAAATTCTCCAAAAATCTCAAAACTTTGTAAAATTCAAATTCAATTCTCCAATCAATATTAATACAAATCAAGCATTCTAATCATCTTCTCAAACATAATAGAGTAAGATTGAACTCTAAATATAGGCCTATGAGAGTCGTGTAGTGCATATAAGTGTTCTTCATGTATATATGCCCTAACTTTCGTTTTCATATGTACAACTAATTTCAATGCAAACTAACCACTCTAATATCCTTATGGGGACCTATATGTGTGATCTGGACTATAGCATGAGTGTTCCAACGTGAGAACCACGCTCCACCATTAAAACGAGCTCATGAGTGCTTAAGCTTCATCTTCTTCGAATCCATAGCTATGAGCTTCAAACCTTAAAACAAATGACATATTTGGATTCAGGACACTCTAATTAGTGGATCTGGGTCATTTTTTTCTATTGCTAACTCGTATTTTTTGCAGGTTCACAAGTTGTTAAAAAACTGATTTTTTAACGTCCAAATAGGGGAGGTTAAAAACCCCCGCTATTTGAAGCTGAAAACCTCACTTCTGGAGGTTGAAGACGACCACGCGTCCAAGCGTGGTTCGCCTGACTTTTCAACGCTGCATGCGTGGCCCTTCCCTCAATTCTCATTCGCTGGTCAATCCAGCGTGGGCCCCACGCAGAAGGTTTGAATCTCCTTGGATTCAGTGTGTGTTCCCCACCATCACATCATGCGCCCTCAAATATGGGTCCTTGATCTCATCAATCCCACCATCCAACGCTCCAAAACATGCAACCACACCATGCACCTTCATCAAATTCCACACTTGATAAGTATCCTTTTTATATTTTCTATTTTATTTTATTTTTATTGCAAAAATAATTAAAAATAGTTTTAAATTCCAAAAAATTCCACAAAAAATATTTTAGACTTCTAAAAATATATATTATTTTCTGAAATAAAAATATTTTATTTTTCTTCATAATTTCAATATTTTACATAATTAATTAGTATATGTTTATATATTTACTTTTTAATTATTCTAACCAATCAAAAAATCATAAAAAAAATTGTTCTTTGTGTTAAATATTGTTTATATATCATAAACTAATTTTGTACATATTTAGGATAATTTTATCATTAAGTTTTAATTATTTGTGTAATTATTTATATAATTATGTTTTAATTAACTTAAAAAATCCAAAAACAATTTCAAAAATTCCAAAAAAATTAGTTTTGTTCTAAAATCAATTAACAAACATTTTGTACATATTTTTAAACTTATTTGCTAGGTTTAATCATATTTCCATCTTTTCTTTATTTTAAATTAATTAATAATGCATTAATTATATTTAAAATAAATCACAAAAATGCAAAAATATGCCTTTTATTTCTTGCAATTTAAAATTCCTAGATAAATGTATAGGATGTCAAATTCATGTAAATAGGCTAGTTTACATTTCCCGCACAATCGATGTAATAGCGTAGATTTACTTTCTGCACTTTACATTTCCGCATTTTAATTTCCAGCACCCATATAAACTGCGTGTATGTCAAAGATAAAACTGAACCGTCAGATCACTAACTTCAAAGATAAATATCTGAATTCAATCACAATCACATTTGCACCTCCTAGGGTAACCCCTTTTCACTCTTTTCAAAATCAAAGTTACATTTCTACTGTTTCGAGTACAAAATCGAACCTTTTGTTTATATCCGACGAATGGATAGATTTTTAAAGGGAACAAGGATAAAGACCTCCTAACTCAGGGTAGACCTCCTAGTTTGCTTGCTCAAAATCAAAACAAACAAAATTCTCATACACTGTTGTTTTTTAAAACGAATTTTCCAAAAGACAATATTTTGTATACATCCAAACACGGATCATTACAAAATTAACGATCTTTTCAAAACATCTTTCGAAAGATAAACAAGCATTTGTATATATCCGCACAAGGATCATTACAAATTCTATTTGCAAAGGTATTTCAAAAACACAGGTAAAGCATTCCGAATCAATTGAAAAGTAAAGCAAATGAGCTAAGCAAACTAAAGAGCCCATGGATAACCATGGATACAAAGGGTGCTAACACCTTCCCTTTGTATAACCTACCCCCTTACCCAGAATCTCTCAAAGGTCTTTTTTCTGTTTCTTTTATAAACCTTTCCTTCATTGGATAAAATAAAAGGTCGGTGGCGACTCTGTAAACTTTTTCAAAAGTGACGCGAAAGCGTCCGATCGACAAAAAAGAGTCAGTTCACGTATCCCACCCACGGAGGGGTATAGCCCGAAAGGACGGTCCACAGAACTGGCGACTCTGCTGGGGAATACAAATTCAAAATGTTTTCAAAAGGGGTTACCTTTAGAGTATAGATCATTTCGATGTTTTCAATTGTTTGATCTGATTGCTTTACTTTTCACAGGTTTGCTTGGGTACTTTGCTTGTGTGAAAGATTCTAACCCGAATCTCGAGATACCTTAAGTATATGACAATAGACCAAGGAAACTGTACGGCATGTACCGATACGGTTGATCTGGTAGTCATCGTTAGTGTGATACTTTGGTTTATACTGATGTCCCTTGAAAGCGATCAAGGAGTATATTAGGCTTCCGAAGTGTCATTAACACTAATTTGTCTTAGAACCTTTTAGTTGAACTTGACTTGTGGCCTATTAAGTGGCTAGCTTTGAAATTGATCGAAGCTAGTTATCCTCGAGGAATATTCTTGATCGGCCGTCCGAGCGCCGTATTGAGATGTTGTCTCCAAGGATCATAGAACCCGAATACTATTCTAGGACAGGTTTTCAACCAACTCAACTTCAGAGGGGAGGGTATCACCTATCAACCTCATGCAAGCCTTTAAACCTAAGGCTATTGTTTGATTTGTTTTTGTGTGCCACATGTTTGCATCATAAACACATCATTTTTCACTACACATTTCAAGGATCAAAGAGTTTACTTTTGTTTTTGCAGGTAATGGCTCCCGCCACCAGAGATTACATCCGAATCAATATCTCAACGGTGCCATCTGAACTCAAAGTCTTGGTAGCAGAATTCCCCAGGAATGCTCAATTCACTGAAAAGCATGGTCACCTACTCCATTTGGTTACCTCAAAGTTTGAAGAAGACATGATACGGGTCCTGTTCCAGTTCTTCGACCCTGAACATCATTGCTTCACATTTCCTGATTACCAGTTGGTACCCACTTTGGAAGAATTCTCTGAATTAATTGGATTACCAATCCGAGATCAATTACCTTTCACTGGTTTAGAAAGAAAACCAAAACCTGAAGTCATTGCTGCTGCTTTACATCTGCAAAAGTCAGAAATCAAATCCAATTGGGAAACAAAGAGTGGAGTTGAGGGTTTGCTTGCCAAATTCTTACTGGAAAAGGCTCGACTACTGCTAGAAAACAAAAGTTATCCAGCTTTTGAAGAAGTTATGGCTCTTTTGATCTATGGGTTGGTTTTGTTCCCTAATTCCGACCAGTTCATAAGTGTACACATCATCAACCTTTTCCTAATTCGCAACCCGGTACCAACATTGCTGGGAGACATCCTACACTCTCTACACACTCGTACCACGAAGAAGCGAGGAACTCTCATGTGCTGTATACCACTGCTGGCTAGGTGGTTTACATGTCATCTTCCCCGATCAGTACTGAGAAATGAACAAAGAGCACAATGGTCTTACAGAATCATGTCTTTATCTCATTCAGATATCCGATGGAACAACTTCTTTCAAAGAGACATTACTATCATTGATCATTGTGGAGAATACCCTAATGTGCCACTCCTTGGCATTAAAGGAGGTATCACTTACAATCCCTCTCTAGCTCTACGCCAATTCGGATATGCAAGAAGCAACGGTCCTCATGACATGATTATCCGTGGCATTGTGTTTGATTACGAGAATGATTCTCACAGACACCGACGAAGATTCATACAGGCTTGGGACAGTATCTATAGAATAGAAAGCAAAACTCTGGGGCAATGGAATTCTATTCCTATGGAACTTTACCTCAGATGGGTGCGTACTCATGCTCAAAAACTCATGATGCCCTATCCCGCTGTTCTACCTATGACTATCGAATCAGAAGTCGAAGGTTACGAACCTCAAGTTATTCTACACCCGGATATGCCAACTGACTTGGAAGAGTTGCAAAAATCCTGGGTTCAACTCAAAGAGGAAAGAGACACCTTCAAAGAACACTGTCAGGACTATGAGAGAAGGCTATTCGAGCTCACCAGACAGCTTCAAGAAGAACAAAGAATCAACGCATTCCTGGGGACAAAGAAAAAGCGCCCACGGGAGACCTGAAAGATCATTTATTTTATTTTCTGTCTTGTAAGCCCAAATGAGGCAAAGAAAAAAGAATAAATTGATTAACTAACGTTTGTTGCTTCTTTAACAAATCTAGACTCTATGATCCTTGAAAACATTGCACACATGCATTCACATGCATTGCATACACATTGCATTTCATACATTGCATTTCATACATTGCATTCATATACATTGCATACACATTGCATACATGGCATCCAGTCATACACATTTCATAACAGGTTCTCATGACGGGTTTCTCATCTCTTCGCTGTTTATTTCAGTCAGAAGAGATGGAATCTGAGGCAAGCATCAAGAATCTCGAAGTACAGAATGCCCAAGTTCAAGTGGCAATTCTGGAACTGGCAAAGGGGCAACAAGAGCTGAAAGCCCTGATACTCAAGAAGAAGAAGAAGCCCAAAGAATCTGCAGGCTTGAGTTACCTGAGAAGGAAGATCAAGATCCCTGTCAAAAAGATCAAAAAGCCACCAATCCCTGAAATAGTCGGTGATGGTGAACAAGAAGATAATCAAAGCAACCAGGGTTCTGCTAAACCCTCTCTCTTTTCAAATGAAGAAGAAGATCATTCTGGAGACGAACAGGATGATGACAAATACCAACAGTTGGAGGATCGTATGAAAGCTATGGAAATACAAAAAATACCTGGCTTAGATTTCAATGATCTGGGACTCGTGTCGGATGTTGTCATCCCTCCAAAATTCAAAGTTCCAACCTTTGCAAAGTATGATGGAGTTTCTTGTCCAAAACTACATTTGAGATCTTATGTGAGGAAGATACAACCTCATACAACAGATAACAAATTGTGGATTCACTTTTTCCAAGAAAGTCTGTCAGGTACACAACTCGAATGGTACTACCAGCTAGAAAATACCAAGGTTCATACTTGGGAAGAATTAGCTGCTGCTTTTTACAAACAGTACCAATACAATGCTGATCTTAC
>NC_081183.1:104002882-104060220 GCF_029867415.1 Vicia villosa
TCATTATTTCCGAATAAGAACACTATGTAGCTAAGTATGACTGAACGACGTGGTGGAAGTGTGTTTCATTTATCTTTATCTTCTTATTTTGCTTGAGGACAAGCAAAGGTTCAAGTCTGGGGGAATTTGATAACACGATTTTATATCGTATATTTAGCCTAAAATCCATAGATATTTATAGCATTTTCCATTCATTATGTTAATTTATTATGATATTACGCGTGTATTTGCTTTGTTTCAGGTTTTACACTTCAATTACGACTATTTGCGAAAAGGAAAGAAAATTGAGCTTAAATGACCAATATTTATGCCTAGAAGATGAAAAGGGAGTGCTGAAGTGAAAGAAGGGTGCAATTAGGACCCAAAAGGCCCAAAAGAGATATTCAGCCCACCATGAATCAAAAGGCGCGTGGCCCAGACCTGCAAGCAAGTGGAGACGCACGTCTCCACGTTCTCTTCAGCCACGTCACCAAGAGGAGACGCCCGTCTCCAACTGCCCTAGATTTTCTCCACTTGAGACGCACGTCTCAAGTCTTCCTGAAGAAACGGAGACCCACGTCTCCACGCCCAGTCTGCAGAAAGTTCCTCAATTCACGGATTCCAACTACAAATCCCCTCCTATAAATAGGACCTGCTATCTTACTTCAATCTGTCCGATTTCCTGCCAACGAAGTGCTGCCGAAATTGTACCGCGAACTGCTTTTCCTTATTCTGTTTTCATTTTACCGTCTATTTTCTCACAACGATTTCTACACTGGAAATTGTTGTGAACTTTTCATAGATCTAGCCTTACGTTAGATTTATCGCTTTATTTCCTTGTTTTTATTTTCTGCCATTTAAATTCCGAAGAACGATCCAGCCAACCTGTGGTGGAAGTTCGAGTACTTCAAGATTCAATTCAATTCAGATTTATTTTAATTCAGGTTTTTATTTACCGCCTTATTTATATTATTTATTTGCATGATATATTATATGCCATTTAATATGCTTATTATTATGAACCGAACCGATATATGTATGTTTAATCGTATTAATATGTCTGGCTAAAATACTAAAGGTGTCGGTATGTAAAGTAAGTTAACCGTAGGGATCCGAAATAAATTGGCTTAAATTATGTTTTATTAATTATCACTTATTTTTGGTTTATATGTCTAGTTTAATTAGTAAGCCTTAAAACCAATAGAGCGAAAGTTTGAGGGATTAGGACGGTCAAAGGTTAAAATCAATAGAGCGAAAGTTTGAGATCTTTAACTGGATAGTAGACATAGGACATTAGTTTTAAGGATGGCGAAAGCGTATTAAAACTAATTGGGACTTATTTATTTTCAAAAATTGTTTTTACACTCGAGCGGGATGGCGAAAGCGTACGTTAGGGGTATTAGCTTGCTCCGAGTCAACAGAGCGAAAGTTTGAGATTAGGAGATTTAAATAGATAACAACCTCATAAAATAGGCATTTTATTATTTACATTGTTTCCAAAAAGCTCTTCTAAAATCTAATGGGATGGCGAAAGCGTACATTAGGATTAGGATAGTAGTCTGAATCAACAGAGCGAAAGTTTGAGACGAGGATTTTTAATCAATTGGAATTAGTAAAGATTTTTAATTTAATTATGCAAAAGCCAATGGACCTTCGGATTACCTGTAGTTAAACGAAATACATACTGATACCTGTCTTTTATTATTATTCTTTATTTTCTCACAATCACTTTCCCTTAGGAACAATCGAAATTTTAGTACCCCTAGCTTTACATAGTAACCTTAGATAACGGTAGATCGATTCATAGTCCCTGTGGATTCGATATCTTTTAAAACTACACGACACGACTGTGCACTTGCAGTTATCAGATTTATAGACACGTAAAGTCGCGATCATGGGGGAATAGGGGAAATGTTCCATGGATATGAGTAATGAGTATGTGGTGAAAAGCCATGATTGAAATACAAACTTGGTGATGAAGATGCAACATGGGTGTAATACGGTGAAAAAAATTCCCATGGAAAAGATGGAAAGGAAGGTGTGGTAGAAGTGGTGTCTATGATGGAGTGGTATGGGAACGAAGGTGTATGATAAGGATAATCCATAGGAGGATTTGAGTACATGATGAAAGCACCAATTGATAGGATGCAATTCCTATCAAAGCTATAATCTAGGGTTTATAATAGAAAAGGGGGAGAACAAAATAAAACTATCTAAAAGAAACAAGGATAAAAAAATAACTTTTGATTTCATTCATAATTTTGTCATCTCTCAAAGAGTACATATATAGTAGTAGAGGATAATAATTAAAGGCCCAATAATAACTAAAGCCCATCTCAATAATATTTTAAGGTCCTAAGAACATTTTAAAAAGCATTACAAATTAACTAATATTAATATAAATTCAACTTCTAATTAATCGTAATTCTTACTCTATCATTGCCGCCCGGTTCACATTGAACCTTGTCCTCAAGGTTCAGTCATAAAAGTTGGACTATTGAGTAAATCGCCTCGATCCCACTGTTTGGAAAAGGTGCATTTTGAGCAACTTAAAGCATGAAAAACCTATGTCACATATAGAGCAGCAACAGCAGGGCCCAAGCCCAAGCAAGTTCCAACAATTAGCCTTCCTACAAGTATGCCATACAAGTTGTTTGTTGCTGCACTCATTGAAGCACCAATTATCATTGGCAAAGCACAAAACTGGAAAGCCCTGCATCGCCCCTCCGCATCAGCAATCCAGCCACTCAATAAACATCCAAACAGTGCACCACCAAGACATATGCTCACAACTTTCAATTTTATGCTCAAGGCTACGATAGATTTCGCAATTCTCTGCATAATGATTGGATTCAAATTAATTTGTGAGGCAAAATTCTTGGTTCTATCTCCAACAGCAGCCAAGTTTACAAAATGACGGTGGGGATGAATTCGAGAAACATATCCCAACTTCATCATATTAGCACTCGCCAAAATAGCCTGTGCAATCCGCTTACCCAACTTGTCTCCATAACATTTAGAAGGCTCAATTCCCTCTTGTTGAAACAATGAGTTGAGAAACTCAACATGATGTTTAGTGGATACCAAAATTAAAGT
The DNA here is from genome assembly GCF_029867415.1 of Vicia villosa. Classification (NCBI taxonomy): domain Eukaryota; kingdom Viridiplantae; phylum Streptophyta; class Magnoliopsida; order Fabales; family Fabaceae; genus Vicia; species Vicia villosa. The sequence continues at coordinate 104,005,958 of NC_081183.1, forward strand.
CTGCTCCTCGGTACCAATAAGTTCCCTGATTAAATAGAGCAAAACGACATACTTTTCTTCTTGCCTCAAAGAGAAAAAGACAAGCTTTAAGTTAGGGCTAATTTTAGTTTCCAACTCAAGGCAGACAAGGCGAGGCTCTCGCAGACTAGCGTTAGCAAATTCTGCAAAAGCACTATGTAATGTCGCACTGAAAAGCAAGGTCTGACGATTATCACCAAGCTGAGAAAGAATCTGATGTAGTTGATCAGCAAAACCCATGCCAAATAAACAATAAACCTCATCAAAAATAACATACTCCACCTTACGCAATGACAAGTTATCAACCTCAGATAAATGGTGCACGAGCCTACCAGGAGTGGCAATTATAATGTTAGGATTCTGGGATAACTCTACAAACTGATTTTCCATAGTATCACCTCTTACGTTATCACTATCAGGCCAAATATTAAAACTTAAGGTTCCATAGCTCTTCAACATTCCAACATTAGTTTCAGCACCATATTCATCAATGCTCAAACCAAGCTTCAACATTTTGTGGATCATGTTTCCAAAGATGTTTAGTTCATCAAGGTTGAACACAGAACTGAGAAGAGCACTCTTAAAGAGCAAGAGAACAAGGTTTTTCCCAAAAAAAACATCTTATCAGTAGTTGATGTGTACAAAATCAGGTTCAATTGGCTATCACATTTGATGAGATCCAACAAGGTTTCTTCACCTCTTTTAATTAAAAATTTTACTATGACTTTTCTATTTGTAATTATACTGAAATTCCTTTCTTTCCAAAATCTTGTTATTGGAGAAACTGAAATTTGATGAAACCGGAAAATAAGGTGAAAATCCAATATGGAAGGAATGAAACTCTTAATGGAATAGGGACTAAGCAAGGACCAAAAAATTTTAAATTCCGTGACAAAGCAATGCAACCTTTCAAGTAAAAAAGAACTCTCAAGTATAGCCAAAAAAAATTTCAATTTTCGGAAGAGGGTAGTGTTCACTTAATTGGGTGTTAGAGGCATTTTGACAAACAGCTTGTGGGCAAAAGATGAAATCAGAGTGTTGGCATTTATGTTTAGTTCACTTGTTCCACAACTAAGAATATGAGAAACAATGAGAATGAGAATCTTAGTAGTACAAGAAGTCAGTAGATTGAAAAATACATTAGCTGCCATGAATTCATCTCTAGTTGAATTTTTCCAAAATTTTGTCAATATTTGAGGATCAAATGAGAATTCATAATGAAGGATGGTAAGCAATAGGTTAATAACTGAGGTGTTTAGTGAAGGTTGTTGAGAATCACAAGATATGTTTACCTTGGAAGGAAGTTGTATGAGCTTATGAACTTCAACCATCATGCCAAGCAACTCAGCGACATCTTGAACTCTGTCATAAGAATCAGCTCTAGTATACGCTTCAATGACCCAATTGTATGTTTTTGTGTCTGGATTCATATAATCTTCTCCATATTCCATGTTCTTGAATGTTGTGACGGCTATTTCAGGTATTCCGCGGGTAGCTTTGAACTCAGATTTCAGAATATCAACCTTATCGACTTGGAGCTCTGAATCCATGTTGGATGGGGTTAAGATTGGATGGTTTGAGTTGCAATCGGATCTGAAATTAGTTGTTGCTTCAAATTTGGTAAAGGATTTTGAAACCTTTCACTAACAACTCGAGATTCAGCCGCAAAATCTTCATGAACGTTAGTTTTCTTGGTGAAATTTATTGAATCCAGGTCTAGCTCCTCCTCTTCTTCAATCGCTACCTCTTCCTCATTCGAAATTAGTAATTGATGGACTGTGGTGGTGTTAAGCACCCCGTATGAAGAATCTCCATTAGTGTCAGTGACATTGTCTATATCGGAGTTGAAATTTGAGGTAGAGTCAGAAGATTGAGAGAGTAAGCCACGCTTCACGAATAAAGAGTCATCGAAAATGGGATATGAAGGAGTGAACGAACCATAAGAATAAGGTAGTAAAATAAACTTCATTTCCTTTTTCACCATCCTTCTTTTTTACGTTTTTGTTTATCTTTCTTAACAGATAACCGACATGATTTGTTCTTCACTGTTGGATTTGGAATGTGTGAATGAGTTGGGTATAGTGTTGAATGTGGTGTATGATAAATGTATGATTGTGGGGGAATAGGGGAAATGTTCCATGGATATGAGTAATGAGTATGTGGTGAAAAGCCATGATTGAAATACAAACTTGGTGATGAAGATGCAACATGGGTGTAATACGGTGAAAAAAATTCCCATGGAAAAGATGGAAAGGAAGGTGTGGTAGAAGTGGTGTCTATGATGGAGTGGTATGGGAACGAAGGTGTATGATAAGGATAATCCATAGGAGGATTTGAGTACATGATGAAAGCACCAATTGATAGGATGCAATTCCTATCAAAGCTATAATCTAGGGTTTGTAATAGAAAAGGGGAAGAACAAAATAAAACTATCTAAAAGAAACAAGGATAAAAAAATAACTTTTGATTTCATTCATAATTTTGCCATCTCTCAAAGAGTACATATATAGTAGTAAAGGATAATAACTAAAGGCCCAATAATAACTAAATCCCATCTCAATAATATTTTAAGGTCCTAAGAACATTTTAAAAAGCATTACAAATTAACTAATATTAATATAAATTCCACTTCTAATTAATCGTAATTCTTACTCTATCAGACGATGGATAAAAGGTGCATCCATTGGGCTAGTTAGAAAACGGTTTGTTTACTGGTAGCTAACTGAGGATTGGGGTGAGAAGGATCAAAGATTTTAACGTAGCCCTTCTTAGCAAATGAAAATGGAGAATTATAGAGGAGCCCGAAACTTTATGGCACAATGTCTTGAAGGCAAGATATGAAGATTTAAACATAAGGATCTTCAAAGGAGTGAGCGGATTAAAAGGAGAGGATAAGTGTAACACCCCTTAAAATTCTTTATTTAATTTAATTGATTTTTTTGGATTAAATATTAGAATTATTTGAGTTGTTTGAGAAAAATGGAGTAATAAGGCTAATGGGCCAGTGATACTTTTAGTAGAAGGGGGTGTCAGTTGTGAAGCCCATTGCTGATAATAAACTTATTTTCATAAAATAGAAAAAAGAGAAGGATTTGTGAAAATAGGACCAAAAGAGAAGAGAAGTCTGAACGTGAAAGAGCAGAGAAGCGAGGAAGTGCGAAGAGAGGAAGAACAAAGAATCAACCTTCAGGTAAGGGGGGACTCTTCCGTTTAACTTCTATTATGGGATTATAGATAGTAGGATAGATTGAGCATGTTGTTTGTACCAATTGGGTTATGTTTAGGTTTTAGGATGTTAGGTCGGGGTTGGGATAATTTAATGAAAGTTACACGATTTGGTGAATTCTGGATGTTAGATACTAATATGATGTTAATAGATGCTTATTGTGTGCTAGATGTGTGTTATAATATGTGTTGTTTTACTGTACGTGAAATCTGGTAAAAAATGGAATCGTTTCGGTAATGATTCGTTGAAATAGGGACAAAATCGTAGGTTGTTTTCTGCGATTCGTATTCCTGGAAATTGCCAGTTCGCGCCGCGTCTAGGGGTTGGCGCCGCGAACTGCTTGGCAGAAGGCGCAAGTGTCATACCCCATAATTTGCCCACATTTTTTCAAAAAATTGGATTTTATAAAAATCTTAGGTTCATCCTGAATTTTATAAATATTCGATTAAAAGTCTATTTTAAAATATAATAATTTACTCTTAAATTATTTATATTTTAATAAATAGCAAAATGTTGGTCGATGCTTCATACACTTTCAATTGACTTTTTATTTTGAACAAATAATATAGCACAATTGGTAAGAAGGTAAGGTTCGCAGGTACAAGGTTACGGGTTCAAATCCTACTCCTAACATTTTCCTTCTATTTGTTACTAACTTATTTCCATTTTAAATTATTCTCAAAATCACAAAAATTGTTTTTTTTATTATTATTATTACCTTTTTTATATATTTATTTTAATTTATGCAATTCTTCATTAAAAAATCAAAATAAAAAGGGATCAAATCGATTCACTTAATATTCCAAATCCATATCATGCCTACATAACACAAAATCATTCCCAATAAATTTTATTTCAAAAACGGTACAAAATCAATAAATTGATTCAAAACATTTCTTAATTTATGTTATTCAACTTAAACTCTAACTTTTTCCTAACATAGAATTCACTGTAAAAGAGGACCAAAAAACCACTCTTTTGAGGGAAAAAAAAACACCATCCCTAACCTCAATCTCAAAAACATGCAGTTTTTTCGTTCAACACAAAAACTCTACAATTTCTAACCTTTACAACCTTGTGCATATTACACACTAGAAACCTTTGGACATATAGTTTCCCCTACATTTATTTCACGCACAGTAACAAAAAGAAAAACCTTCATTATAAACCATTAACAGCCATAAACCTTAATTTCATTCACCAATTGTAACAACAAAATCCAAATCACGTGTCAATACAAGCCCTCCATTGATTCACAAACCAAACATATCAATAGTGTTGTTTTTTTTTCAATATTGATTGCAGGTAACAAAAAGGAAAAAGATAGTATCCAAAGAGAGAATCAAGGAAGCCATGGAAGAGGGCAAGTCGAATAGGCGTCATCAACCACCGCGAGAGCGCCAACGCTCAGCCTCTCCGCGACGACGTCTCCGAAAGCCGAAACCGCCGCACGATCCTCAGTCTGCCGGCGAGCCACCGACGCGTCACTCCGTTCACGGCACAGCACCACCGCGTGAAGCACTCCTCACCGGCGCGGAAGCACGTCGTTGAGCCTCCTCTCGCGCTACCACCAGCCACCGTCATCGGCCATGTAGGTAACCGTTCTTTTTTTGGATGATGTGTGTTAAGATCTGTGTGTTATCATGTTGCTGTTAGGCTATGTTTGGATACAATAAAAAGAGCGGAGCGGGATGGAATAGAGCGGAATGGAGCGGAACATAGTGGAACGGAATAAATACGTCATTCTATTGTTTGGATACATCACGATGGAATAGAGTAATTTTTTCATTCCGCCCAAATAGGAGGGTACAAAAAATGGTAGAAAGTGATGAAATGGGATGGAATGCATTCCATCCGATACCACTCCATTTCATCCGTTTTTAATCGATCCAAACGATGAAACATAAACATATTCCATTCCATTCCGCTCCATTCCATCAATCCAAAGATACCCTTAGTAATGAAAAAGCAATAGAGAAGTTTATCTTCTTTGGAGAAGAAAGAAGAGGAGAATGCCTCTTTCTCTCTCTACGTATGTGTATATGTGCTATTTGTTTTATTCTCTTGTTGTTTTTTTTACTTTTTATTAAATATGCCACATGTCGCGCTGTGATTGGCCGTAAGGTTGGTTTGAAAAGTCAAAATAAGGAAGGGTACCATGAACGTTCCATTTGCTGTGTGTTTTGTTTATTTTCTTTTTTACTTTAGTTGATTTAATTGTTATTATTATTAAATTTTTGTTAGAATGTAGATTTTATTTGGTCATTTATTTATGAGTTTAAAGGTAGTGCACTGATAGTGTGAACAAACTTTACACATACATCCAATCAAAATGCTTACACTTGCCATGTCATATTAATTTTTTTTAATTAAAATTATGCTTTAATTGGATACATGGTTGTGATTGGTTGATAGTGTAAAATATTTTACACTGTCAGTGCATATCCCTTTTTCTCTTTATTTATTTGCTTTTTTATTCGATTGAATTAATTTAGATCATTTATCCTAGTTTTTATCATCTACAAAAACACTAAAAAATACAACAACAAAAAAATGTTTAGAATTGTTTTCAAATATTTTCATGTTATTTAAATTATTAGATTTCGTTAAACTTTTTTTTTATTAGTTGATTTTACTCTTTAAATTCAATTTTATTTTTAACTAAATATAAATATAAAAAGTACACTCTTATCTTTTTAGTTTATTAGGCTTAATTTTATTTGTTTATCTAATTTTAAATTATTATTTAAAGTATAAAATTCAAAAAGATGTCTTTCATTTAGATTAATTAAGTTAGTAATTTGTACATAATTTTAGGATTCCTCGATTAAATTGTCAACTATCTTTGTAAATAATTCATTTGTAAATAAATTCGCATTATCTCTCGCTAACATTTTCTCGATTTTTTTGAGGTACTACACTTTGAGGCATTGAACTATCTCTCATGGACATTTACAAGTTTTCGTTAATTCTTGCACATTTTTCATTTTATTTTCAATTATGTAATTGTATATAGGATGTAATAGTTTTAATTAGGTTTTTTTTTAATTTTCTGCACCTCCTATTATATAACCCCCTCCCCGAAGCCCTGTAATAGTTAGGATTTTACGTTGCCGCTTTTATTTTCCTGCAATACTTACCTGCGTGTGATAGTAAACTAGGGTGTGAAAAGACATAAATCTCAATCGTAGATCACTAACTAAGATTAATTATTCGAATCCAACACACATGCTTGGTGCACACACTCACCCTTAGGGTACGCCTCTCTTGGTTGCCTTCGAATATAAGGTCGTGTCCCTCGAAATGTAGAGGTACCCATTAGCAAAGGTCCCTCGATATAAAATCGTCACTAAGTCCCTCGATGACCCTCGATTGTTGCCTACGAAAAAGTGACGATCGTCCCTTCGAAATTGCTAAAGGTACCTCTACTTGTTGCCTTCAAACGACCTCGATGACCCATCGATGACCCGCACGTCCAATATAAACAAGGACTACCTACTTCTATATAGTATGCCTAGCTCAATTAAAAAACATCTTTTCAATAGTCTTTCAAAAAACTAAGGCTACGCATTTACGCTAAAGTCCTTATGCCCCTTTTCAACTCAAAACAAACAAACATGAGCTAAGCAAATTAAGAGCCCGTAGATAACTACAGATGAAAAGGGTGCTTGCACCTTCCCTTTTCATAACTTACTCCCCGAGCCCGTTTCTTTTAAGAAGGTCTTTTTCTGTACTTTTTACCTTTCCTAAAATTGGACAAAATAAAAGTCGGTGGCGACTCATGCTTAACCGCGATATTTAAAGTCAATTCACCGTGTTACAACATGGATAATTGACGTACTCAGTACGCGCCGCAGACATTAGTCGCGCCGCGAAGGCGTACTCCCTTTCTCGTTTCGCGCCGTGAACCTTGTTTGCGCCGCGAAGGCGTACTTTCTATTCGTTACGCACTGTGAACTATGTGTGGCGCCGCGTGCTGTAGTGATAGTTGTTTTCTTGGAAAAAGTTTAAAGATGTGTATCTTTCAAACCATATGACCGTTTTTAGTGCCGTTTCGATCACGGCGAAGCTAATTAAATAATTTATACGATAAAATGGTGTTTTGAGTCGTGACTCGATTTTATTTTAAAACACTCGATTTTATTTGGTTGTGATGGTTTATGTGTACAGGTACATTGGTGGTTTATGCGTACAGGTACATTGGTAAATGTTTTATCTGTTATGATGTCGTGGTTGTAACCGGTGATTGATATACATATATTGTTGATGTAAAATATATGTTTGTTATGGTTGAGAAATAGCATAACTGTGTGTGGCTATTGATTGTTGCGTTGGTTGATGATTATGCTATTCAGTTGATTGGTGTTGATGATTAGCATGCTATGTGATGCATGCATTTCATAATCATGTTGTGGGTTGTATCCCTTATGGTGGTGGGACAACGGTAGCTAATTCCCATTGTGCGGAATTAGTGAGAGAAGTATCTGAATCCTTATGGTGGTGGATCGGTGAGATGGGTTATCCCATGTTTGGTACCACATGCATATAGTTGCATTTGCATTAGGCTACTTGTATTATTATAACATGAATGGAAGGTTGTCCAATGTTATAATATGTGATGATTGTGTAATTGTTGTGATTTAATTATGTTGTGGTGAATCTGATCATAACTGTAATTGGGTGAATAATATGTGATTGATATTTTATTATTTATAGCCTATAACATTGGTTAAATGTGAATGAGACTCACCCTTACTGTTGTTATTTTTCAGATTGAGGACTAGCTTTTGTGCTTGGTGAGAATTAGCTCGTAGAGTAAATCCGTTTGAGTCAGTTGGGTCTGTGTCATGCTCTGGTCGTGTAACACTGGGGATATTATTTAGAGTTACTTGATAAACTTTTGTTTTTGGATATTTGTTTTATGGTTGAATTATGAGTCTCCGACTCCGGATGTTTAATTATTCAGACGTTAAGAATATTCCGCTGTGTTAACATGTTATTTGGATAATTTTGGTTTATCGTTCCTTTTATGGCATGACATGAATATTTGTTTATTTTGTTGGAGTTGTAATACCCTTTTTCATGTTTTACTCTGATTATTGTTAATTTTCCACGGGGTTTAGAAGGGTGTTACAATAATGGTATCAGAGCATAGTCGATCGTTTGAGTTAGAGTCTTAGTATCAGTTAATCCCTAGTATGCAATTAGTGTAAGGTTGACACTGTCGATAATTCTTTTTCTAAGGAATATTGTTTTATATTTAGCAGAAACAATGGCCACAAGAGGTGGAAGGAACGACGATGCGATTGCTGAGGCTCTGGGCATGATTGCTGGCGTGCTGGGAGGGAATGCCAATGAAGTTGGTATTGGTGCTGACAGGCAGATAACAGTTTTCAGAGGAACAACCCTCTGTTGTTCAAAGGCACTCATGATCCCGAAGGCGCTCAGAAGTGGCTGAAGGAAATTGAACGAATTTTCCGAGTGATTGATTGCGCTGAAAATCTGAAGATGAGATATGGTACTCAGATGCTGTCTGAAGAAGCTGATGATTGGTGGATGGCTATTAGGGATGAACTTGAGGCTGCCGGTGTAGCAATTACTTGGGCTGTGTTCAAGCGAGAATTCCTGAGGAGGTACTTTCCTAAAGATGTTCGGGGCAGGAAAGCGGTTGAGTTTTTGGAGCTGACACAAGGTAATATGACGATACCGGAGTATGCTTCAAAGTTTGTTGAGCTGGCTAAGTACTATGTCCACTATAACAATGATGAAGCGAGTGAATTTTTGAAGTGTGTTAAGTTCGAGAATGGTCTCCGTGATGAAATTAAGTAGGGTATCAGGTACCAAAGGATTCGTAAGTTTACTGATTTGGTAGATTGTAGTAGAATCTACGAAGAGGATAATCTCAAGCTGGGAAGAAGCCTATGGACCGTGGTAAGCCATATGGCAGAGGTAATCAAAAAGCTGGAGGTTGGAGGAAGCCTAGTGGGGGAGACTCTGGTGCTCCTGTTAAGTGCTTTAAGTGTGGGGAACCTGGACATCGCGTTCACGAGTGCAAAAGTGAAGAGAAGAAGTGCTACAGGTGTGGTAAGGCAGGCCACATTGCCATTGAGTGCAAAGGAAAGACTGTAACTTGTTATAACTGCGGTGAAGAAGGTCATATTAGTCCACAGTGCCCTAAGCCAAAGAAGAATTAAGCTGGGGGTAAAGTTTTCGCCTTATCAGGTTCAGAGACTACTCCAGAGGACCGATTGATTAAAGGTACGTGTTTTATCCATGAAACTCCTTTAATTGCAATTATAGATACTGGAGCAACTCACTCATTTATTTCGTTGGATTGTGCTAAACGATTGAACTTGGAAATATCTGATATTAATGGAAGTATGATCATTGACCTTTCTGCGACGGGTTCAGTGACTACTTCGTTTGCTTGTTTGAATTGTCCAATTGATATATTTGGTAGAGAGTTCGGAATGGACTTAGTGTGCCTTCCGTTGGAACAACTTGATGTTATCCTGTGCATGAATTGGTTTTGACCGGTTCTCACCGGTTCAATAGCACATCTGGTCTAGCAATCAGACCAGACCGGTGACCCCTCCGATTCCCGGTCTAACCGGTCCGACCGGCCGCTTTGGTCCGGTTTTTAAAACATTGTAAATACCAATTCTAGTATATAAAAATATTTAAGTCAATAATAGATTTTTTTCCGTATACAGACTTCATTTTTGTTTATGTATCATTTACAAAAATATTTGGATCAATAGTAAATTTCGTATACAATAATATTTACATCAATTGTAGATTTTTTCCCGTATACCATTTTTGAATAAAAAATATTTGGGTCATAAATAACATTTTTCGTAAATAATAATATAAATATTATTATTATTTAGGTATGATTTGCAAAAATATTTGGATCAATAATAAATTTTCGTTTAAAAAATTATTTAGATCAATAATACATTTTTCTCAGTATACCATTTTTGGATAAAAAATATTTGATCATAAAAAATATTTGATCATAAATACATTTTTTCCCATATACATACCTCATTTTTGTTCACGTATCATTTACAAAAATATTTAGATCAATAGTAGATTATTTTCTCGTATACCATTATAGAATAAAAATATTTGAATCATAAATACCATTTTTCGTAAATAAAAGATTTTTTTTATATACAACTATTATTTTTGTTTAGTTGTCATTTACAAAAATATTTGGATTAATATCAAATTTTCGTATATAAAAAAATTTAGATCAATAACAGATTTTTTGGCCTAATACATCTACAGAAAGGTTTCTCAATTAACTGGGAAAAAACTTTCGTAGTTACATCTACGGAAAGGGGTCAGGTTGATGTGCATAAGTATATTCTTATGCACGGTGCATAAGTCTCGTACGAGTAATATTTAAATTGTTCCGAGTAACATTTTAGTTAGAAACGAGTAATAATATCATAATCCATGAATAATATATGCATTATTTGTACACATCTATTAATTATGAGTAATTATTAATTGTGAGTAATGAGTATACTATTTTGAGTAATATTTACACCATTTTGAGTAATATCGAATTTTAACTATTTTGAGTAATATATTCATTGTTCTGAGTAATATTTATATTACTTTGAATAATCTGTATATTATTTTGCGTAATAAATATAATACTTTGAGTAATATAAACAATATTTGAGTATTTATGCACCGTGCATAAGGATATACCTTATGCACATCAACACATCCCTATGGAAAGGTTTGATGGGGTTTGATTAATTGGGAAAATCCTAAATTCTCAATTAATTAGGAAAAATCTTCCGTGGTTACATCTACGGAAATGTTTGATGGATTTTGCCAATAGACTGTTTCGTAGATGCACGTACGGAACAGAGATTTTCCCAATTAATTGGAAAAATCCTAAGTTTCACTATGTTTTATACGCTTCCGTAGATGGATCAGCGGAAGAAAACAATTTTTTTCAAAATATGAGGTGCTTTCGGATGTGCATCTAACGAAGTAGGCGGCAAAATTGGAATTTTACGTGGTGTATAAGAGACCTGTGGGGTTGGATGAGAAACTTATTTAATATTTAGATCAATAATATATTTTTTGAATAAATTTTTCCCGTATATCATTTTTGACTAAAAAATATTTCGATCATAAATACTATTTTTCGTATATAAAAAAATATATATCAATAATAAATTTGTTTTTGGAAGAAAGAAGTGAGAAAGAGAAAAAAATAGAAAATGGAGAGAAATTTGATAAAATATAAGAGTTGTATTATTTTAATAATAAAATTAAGAACTTTATGATACAAAGACTAATCAACCACAATTTTAATGTGGTGCCAAAAAAATCAAATTAGGGTATTTTTTATATTTCCTAAACCATTAATTTTCTTATATTATAGACAAATAAGGATGTTTTTTATTTTTCCACAACCATTAATTTTCTTATATTATAGATTGGTGTGTAATTTTTTTGAGCTTTTGAGCGCTTTTTCTACCGTTCTTTCGTTTTTCGATATCAAAGTTCTCATATTAATATATCTCTAGTTTAAAAAAAACATGATCCTAAAATTAATTATTAAAAAAGCAGAAAAGAAAATAGTTTCTATATAAAGGTAAAAAATAAAATAATTGTGATAAATTTTAGATTGCATGAATAATAGTAAACTAAAATAATTGTGATAAATTTTAGAAAGAAAGAATAAGCTTTTGTCATACCTAAATGTTACAATCCAAACTATTACTCTAAACTATAAAAAAATGTTTCCTTTGATTATTTATAGAAAGAAAGAATACCGTCAACAGTCTTATACCTTCAAAAGGATCTACGAGACACCTTTTGATCTTGGTAAAAAAACAATTTACTTGACATTATTAAATGGTCAAAAGATTTTTTTTTTAATAAGCAACTTCTTTTATAAAGATGAGAGTACTAGGAGTACTCCAACCCTTACAAAGGAGAACAAAACAATCCAACAAAATACAGTATTAACTCAGGGACATAACAATGGGTTTTTGAATCAATCATAAAAGCTACATTTAATCCTCTCCTTGCTTTCTATTGCCAACCACCACCATGAGCATTTCAAAATTGAAAAGAATAATTCCTCTACGTCCAATTTAGCATTGCTGAAAATAATGTTGTTTCTCATGTTCCATATACTCCAACATGCTGTTAGCCAGATTGTGGCCACTCTATTCCTGATCATATTTCCTTTATAAGCTTCCACGCAACAAAGTAAATGGATGGAGCAATCATGGGCGTTTTGGCCATCCAAATCCAGCCATAAATATATCTTTTGCCATAATATTCTTAGTTGGGGACACCGAATAAAAGAATGGGCAGCATCTTCCTCGTTCAGTTCACAGAAAACACATAGCATCTCCTCCTCATTTTGGATTATTCCTCTTCTTGCAAGCTGCACCCTAGTTGGCAATCTATCCCTTAAGAGATATGATTAAAAGATATGATTATGTATTCTTTCAACAGCTTGGAGACATATATATATATATATATATATATATATATATATATATATATATATATATATATATCACATAGAAGATGGGATAACAATTGTAATATCCCGATTATTTGACACCGATGTTTATCCTTTAATTGGTATTTGGAATGCATAATTGGATTATTCTATATTAATCTAAGAAGGATTATTAAGAGAATAAGTGGATTAGTTAGAAACCAACTAAATGGCATGATGGCAATTACCACTTAGTTGGAGGGCAATTGAGACAATTAACCTTATGCATGTGAACTTAAGGCTTGTTTGGATTGATAGTACTTCATAAGATCAGAATTTATGAGAGGAAGAAAAGAGGAATAGCTTAAGAGCAAGAGAAGAAAGGAGTTCATATCTCCATTTTCGTACTTTATGAGGCAGCCCCACTAAATCAGGTATAACTCTCTGCTCAAACTCCGATCGTAACGATTCTGGTTTCGTTGGAAAGCTAACGAAATTCTCTTCGATTTGCATATAAGGTTCGCGTTCATAGCTTCTGTTTTGAAGGAGAAATCTGAGCTCGAAGTTGTGTCAGTCATGCTGAAAGTGTGAAGAGAGAGATTACGGGTTTGTTCTTGTTAGAGAGGAAGTTTTGATCAAGAAGGAAGCTTAATGGCTGCATGATCATCATCTCAACCTCCATTTGATTCAAGGTGAGTCCTTAGATAGTGACTTGGGGTGTTGCATGTAAGGGTTTGTGATTGGGGATTTAGGGATTGTGAGATAAAGCATAATATGTGACTACTAAAATTTGTTTATGTGATAATAACTGAATATGTGTTTTTCTGATCAATTGCATGCTATAAATTGCTAAAATATGATGAGACTCGTAATTGGAATGTTATAGGTAATTGGATTGGGATTGGAATAGGTTTGGGACTGTTTTAGAACCTTTAAAATGCATAAAATTCATTTCTGATACTGTGTAATCGGTTACGGGGTTTTGCATAACCGGTTACGCTGCTGAAAATGCAGTTCTGGGCTATTTTTCGTGCCCGTAACCGGTTACAGATTTGGCGTAACCCGTTACACTGGGTTAAAAGGGAAAAATCAGCAAACTTTAGAAATTCATAACCTTCGGCTCGGGTATCAGAATTGCGCAAACTTTATATCGTTGGAAAGCTAGCGACGTGTACTTTCTAATAAAATTGGTCCCCAAACCAGAATGTTTGATTTAACAATAGTGGAACCCTACTTAGTGAATCAATGAATTAGTATGAGAACTTATGTCTCTACTAATTGATTAATAATTCTTATGTTATGCATGGCATAGCTTGTTTATTGCTTATTATGAATGTGATGCCCATATTTGAAAATGTTATGCCATTATGTTTTAAACATGAAAATCTATGGACACCGTCGTTTTGGTTAAACGATCGGTATTGATTGTATTGTATGTGATTTTGACATTATGTCATATTTCCGTATGCTTGAATTGAAGTGGCCGGAGGGCTAGATTGGGATGTTACTCTGACTATGTGGTCAATGAGTCTTCCCGGACCATGCGGTCCAATGGAATAGCCCGTTCATGTGTATTGTTCGATAAGGTGTGCATCTGAGCTACCGTTGTAGTGTGCTCGTGAGTGCCGTACGAGGTTTTTACTCACTTGGCGTTAACACACTTGCGTGCTCGGTATGGTGGGGTTATGTTGTAATACCCTACCAATATGCGTCTAGAATCATATCAGTAAAATATTATTAACTGGTACTGAGTACAAACAAAAGCCAGGAATAATGACATAAATTGTATACATTTATAAATCATCTCGAAGATGGATACAATGAATATGTCTACACAACTATAATAGTATACAGCGGAAGAAAATATTAAGCACGGTCTTCATGACATCCGATCAAGGCTCTTGATCCAAGCACCTAGCGAACCTCAAACTTGCATGGTACTTGAAAAAATAATAAGATGAATGGGGTGAGATTACAAAATCTCAGTGAGTTCCCCTATCTTATGGGTCCTCTCGGCACTACAGGGTACATGTATCATCTACAGATCCATCTCAGATCCTAAGGTTTCCTCATTATCCAGTACAAGAAAGCCTATCAACTCGTAGCTCCACGATTTAGTGTCTACTGACCACCCGATTGGATACTCTTAAAACATATCGCATGTTCATATATTAGGTATATGTTTCTTCCAGGACAGGTCTTCCGGACTTACTTGCCCATCTGCTCTCAAAACAATACCTAGAAGCATACCTTTTAAATCTACATGGTAATTAAGTCATATAGACTATAGGGAATTCTGGAATTAACATTGAATCGCGTCGCACGATTCAACTCCTCAAAACCATGGAATTCCAACTCCGAACCGCATCACACGATTCAAATCATCAACAATATGGACCATAGGGAAACATGGACTCTCATCGAATTGCATCGCATAATTTAGCTCATCGAATCCATGAAATAAACTCTGAATCGAATCACACGATTCGAATCCTCAATAATATGGACCGCAGGGAAACATGGATTCTCATCGAATTGCATCGCACAATTCAACTCATCAAATCCATGGAATCAACTCCGAATCGCATCACACGATTCGAATCCTCAATAATGAGAACGATAAGGGGAAGGTATTGGTTCGCATCCCCGGGAGTTCATCCCCGGAGAATACTCCTGAACTATAGAGCACCAATCAATCCCGAGCGTCACACCCGAGAAGGACCTTCATATATGGCCTGGGAGCATCCTTGGACATCGCATCACAAGGACAACCACATATAAGTAACAAGCATCGCACCAATTACTACCCTCATGCCCATTATGTAACCCTTGTCCACGACACAACCTTGTTAGTTGACCTTCGTTAATCCTTCACAATATGCATTCTAAGAATGACCTCACAATTATGTTTATTGAGTAAACATCCTTTTAACACTTATGTTAATTGTAGAACCTTTCATCTCTTGGTCCATATAACTCAATCCGTCATTACATGTTTTAATTATCTTTAATTAATCATGTATTATACTTAGGTTAGTTTATATAAACCCAATAGTCAATCATACATGTAACATACTAATATTTCACCAAGTTTTACTTTATTAAACAAGATACAAAATATACATTTGGATTTTAGTAATATTTAGAAGTATGATAGAGTTATGGAAGCTTGGGCATCTCATAGCCCTTTCCGTTAGCTTTCCAACGATATAAAATTTGCGTCAATCGGATATACGATGCAAAAGTTATGAATTTATGAAGTTTCGAAAAAGCAGCCCAAACAGTGATGTAACGGGTTACATGAATCATGTAACCGGTTACATGACCCAAAAACTGCGTTTTCACCCTTTTTCACACATGTAACCGGTTACATCAACCATGTAACTGGTTACATCGCTGACAGACCCAAAAATTCTGCATTTTAAGAGTTCTAGACCAGACCCAAACCCCTCTAACTGATTCCCAGCATCATAATTTAATCCCAAACGAATTTACAACATGCAATAGTGATCTAATGTACATATTACATACATAAAACACAATCTCATCATTAAATCAAACATGCATCAAGTTAGCTCACACTAAAACCCTTAACATGCAAATTCTTCCCCAAATTCTACCCAAGGTTTCTAATCTAATGGAACTCACCTTGAATAGGGAAGAGATTCTGAATTCCAAGCTTAGAAGGAGATGACGATGAAGACCAATTCTGACTTGAGAGATGAAGGAGAAGATGATGCACTTGATCATGGTTCTTTCTCCAAAATCACCTAACTCCTCATACATGCATCCATGGAGAAAGAATTTGATGCCTCTTCTTCCTTTCCCTTCCTTTCACGTTTTCTCTCTATCTTTCCCCCAAAATTTTGATTTTGCTAAGGCAAGAATGAGTCATTTTCCACCAAACAAGTCTTTAAGTTCCTATTTAAGTAGTGGAATGACCACACTACCCTTCAACCATGACATAATTACCAAGGTGCCATCTAGTTCAATTCTAACCAATCCTTAGAATTTCTAACAACTTCTCTTAATAACTATTAATTATCCATAGGTCTCATGCTTAGAGAAATAAGGTTGTTACATATGTGGCCATGTAGGCTGATACATAATGGTGTAACTCACCTCTAGTGAAGTCATGTAGACTAATACTAGGCTTTCGCCCGATGGGCTCATGCGTCAAGGTGGCGGTTTGTACTCGGTGTAACTCACTTGTGTGAAGAAGGTTCATGGGGCAATGACTCCAATTAGGCTAAGGTCATCTCGCGGCCATTTAGGCTTGTGCGAACCCGTTTAACAATCTTGTAGTGTGCTTGTACAAGTCCCTTGACAATAGGCAGGAGGTTACTCATCGAGGATGCATTTATTCCATAATCTAGCCGAGGTTTTATTGCACTTCTGGATTCCTCGTATATGGATGCGGGTTTGCATACTTGTTTGTTATACAATGTGTATTTGTTTAAGGCAAGCCCACTGGTGGGCGAGTCACCGTGTTTGCTCCGTACTTGTACCGGATGTGAGGATAAGCCCCGAGTCAATGGTGGATTCGGTTTTGTTGATGCATGAACCCTGTAGAACCGAGTGGACCCATAGGATAGGAGGACTCACTGAGATTTAGTAATCTCACCCCAAATCAACTTATCTTTTTCAGGTGCAGTTTAGTAGCTTTTGATAGATACCAGGTTCAGATTGATGGCTTGAAGTGGTGTTGGCTCGAAGACCTCATTGGTTCTGACATCCCGCTGTGCAAGATCCATTGAAGACTCATGTATTATGCTTCTTAGTAGAATTTCATGTTGTATTTTATATGGATTAAATATTGTACCTTGACTTGTGTATGTACTCAATATCAATTTTAACGTTTCATGCATAATATACTAGTCAGTTATGTATGGGGTGTTACAGTTGGTATCAGAGCAGGTCGATTCTCGGCCGAGCCATGAGACATCACTAGCAACTCCTTTATTCCTCACATGTGTACGTTGCTGGTCTGATTTTACTGGAATCTCGTTCAGTTGTTGAACTTGATCAACTCATCGACTGAGTGTGAGACAGTAGAATTACGGTAGAGCCGCCACGAGGACTCGTAAACCTGTAAGTGTCGTGAACCCAAGTAGTAAGGATCGGTTGGGTGGTGAATTGTATATGGAAGCTGGATTTATTGGACGACGTAAGTAGAAGGAATATTGGAATCGTCAAGCTTCAGAAGAGCGGTTGACACAAAGTAGTGATACCCGAACTGTCAAGGTGTGGATCGAGACAACTAGAACCCCCAGGATTTGGATGGGACGGAGTGAAACCTTCTCTAAGTCTTGGTAATAGCAAGGGAAAATCCAGACAGGATTGAGAAAGGGCCTTGTAAGTGAGATTCTCCGAAGGTGTTGAGCTGGGATTTAGTAGGATTTAGTACTGATGATGCTGCCGGTGTTAAGTGCGACTGATGAGCTGATAGGACAGAATAACCTTTGGAAGTGCAGACACAGAAGTCAGACCTTTCTGATTGCGCTGGTAGGGACAGTAATTGGATGGGTGAAGTATTAGATCCTGATTTAACTCGAAGTACCCTAAGCAAGAGTAGTTACCTAGTAGATGTTGGTGGAATGTACGAGTGTGGTAGCTTACGATTGGGTGAGGCTTGAATACCCGGTCGATAGAAGAGGATGTGTATTTCTGTTCTTATCATTTTATATTTAAGTTCTAGAACTACGCTAGATGGAATATGAAATGATGTAGAAGCGTGAAATTCAGTAACCTAAGTTCTTGTTAGTTGTTGTTCGTCTGACCCCGAGTGAAGCCATAGAACTACGCTTGGCGTTGGGCGTTCATGCGAGTAAGAACTAAGATCTATTTGGAACGTCAGTAGGATGACCGCAATTGTGTTAGTTGTTAGGAACCATAGTATTCCAATCTGAACTGAATTATCCTTGGAATCTCATGCATGTGTGGGACGAGTGGGTACGCGCACTGCATGGTAATCCGAACTTGAACTTCAAATCTTCGTGCTTGGCATTTTGGCTTTCCGAGTAAGTAAACCTTGGTGTGTAACACTCTCAGGTTTTAGCATCCTGAGGAGTGTGATTCGAAGGACTTAAGGAACGATGAACCCATTGGAGGTCTGTTCAGAGACTTGTCGGTTGTGAGTTTAGGATACGCGTGGAGATCGTTATACGCCACGGAGGTAGATTACCTGGATACATGGCCTCGGAGTTGGACCACCATGTTGGTACTACCAGACGGGTATAATGCCACAGTATCGCTATCGTGCACAAGATGCGTGAGTCATCCTTTTTCCGACATGTGTGGGACAAAGGTGATCTGAAGCTCAAGGTAGAATTCTGATTTGGCACTCGTGAGACGCAGTTCCAGACTCTCATAAGATATGGGGGATGTGGATCCATACGTCGCGCTCGATAGTAGGGGAATAACTAGGCAGGCGATGGTGTGATGGATCAGGATCCGATACTATGCTTATAGAGACTCTGAATGATCGTGCTCGCGCGAGTTAGAGTCAGATTATACCTTGCAGACGTTCTCGTTTCATGAAGTGTTAAGTTGGAAATTTTGCATGAGTGTCTAGAGTGGAACTTATGTGCGGTCATGATATCCTGGTCAGCATAGTGAGTGGCTATCATGTATCATCGGCAACCGGTTATGGAATATGCGAATTGTGCCCTGGAGTAGTTTGAGATGTGACATTCTTGGAAGAGTGTATGTTGATGTTTTGAGTGATGGGATGTCAATCTTGGTAAAGCGTAGACATTTTGGTTTGAGAACTTCTGAGGAGTCTATAAGAGAGATGTTCAAAATACAAAGTGCAATTCCTTGCATTATGGCTATACTCCGACCGTTGGAAGCACTGCAATGAAGGATGCAGCCACCGAGGAAGTCAGTTTAGTGTCTAATTCAGAGGTGGAACAGACATTAGATGACTGTGTGAATGAAGTGTGGCTATGGGAGGATTGTTATAACAGTAAGTCACACGAGTTATCAGAGGTGATACTACGCTAAGAGAATGAAGGTGTATGGTTGGGTAAAAGTTGTGTAGAACTGCTAGAGTTTTCATGAGCTACAGTACGTTTTGAAGGGTTTATTATACCGGCTAAGCAACCAGACTTGTTGGAAGAGAAAAACATAGCAGTTGTACGCTGTGGAAATCAGTGACAAGGACGAACCTCTAAGTCAGTGAGTATTTAGGTTTCAATGTCATGAGATCGAAACGTGTGCCTAAGTTGTGGTAGATGAACTATATGGAATGGCAGAGTAAGTAGAAGCTTGATTCTGGAGAGTATGCAACTTTGAAGAGTAGTAGTCGATGATGGATGTATATGGAATCCTGGCACGTGTTGTAATTGGACAACTGTGGATAAGGAATTATTGTGTATTAATGGAAACTAAGTGAGTTATGGATACAACGTGACTCGGATGATTTCAAGGTGTGTGACTTGTTGGAATCAGAGTAGCGCAACCGATCAAGGAAGAATCAGATAAGTCTGAGGTAGGAATGAACGGACTATTTGCAGGATCTTATGTTGGGATGAAAATATTTTCCTGAGGGAAATTGTCAAAGCAGCGTTTCGTTCATTCCAGTCTCTCGAGGATCCACCATAAACTCATGAGGTGTTGTCAATGGGCCAGCTTGGGAATACATTTTGTGGACGGCATGCGGTCCGATGTTGTAAGTCATCAGTTTAGCTTGTAAGTCGCTAGGGTTGGACATAATATCGTGACTGCCAAAATGCTGAAGGCTAGAGAGGACATTCAGTTGGCGCAAGTTCCTTGTGGTTATGTCTTATGTACTACGATTGTGCACGAAGACTTGGACAATGGTTACAGGTCAGCTGTTGAATTTCACCTCTCATCAGTAGAATCTTGTGTGAAGTTATCGAATGTTAAGGCTATAGTTGCAAGATGTTACAACTTCGTGGTTTACGGTGACAGTTGTTATGTCTAAACTGGAGTAAGGGTTAAAGTAAGGAGATTCAGTTGTAAAAGTACAGGTAAACTTGAGACAACCATCCTAAGACTTTGGGAACCAGAAGTTAAGGCCAAGGAATTTGGCTAACACCTAATGAGATTGTATGGACTCGAGTGGAAAATAATTTGAAGTGTTATCGGAGAAGTGGCGTTGTGGTGGTAATTCTCAAAAGGGAAGTAATTCAAGGAGCTGAGTGAATCAGTAATGTTTGTTGAACGAGGGTGAACACACCAGAGAATGAAATGAAGGATATCCGACATAAGTGGATTACTAAGGTTTTTTAAGTTATGAAATCTAATATGGAGCAGTGGAGGTCTAGGACCTTGGAAGAATCTTTTCCGGGGTATGTTAAGACGAAGTATCTGCAGAGATGGTTTGCGTGAGGATTATAGTTTCTAATCATGTATATTGGGACGCAAGTATTTTGGCAGATTATGTTTCTTCAATGGGGATGACACTCAGACAGAGTCGTAAGGTCTTCTAAAGGGAGAAATGTAAGGAACATTTCATCCCTTGGTTGATATAGATTTGGACATGTTGTTTCCGTGGTGACCGGAAAGAATTCAAGGACGAATTCAATTTAAGGGGAGGAGAATGTAATATCCCGATTATTTGACACCGATGTTTATCCTTTAATTGGTATTTGGAATGCACAATTGGCTTATTCTATATTAATCTAAGAAGGATTATTAAGAGAATAAGTGGATTAGTTAGAAACCAACTAAATGGCATGATGGCAATTACCACTTAGTTGGAGGACAATTGAGACAATTAACCTTATGCATGTGAACTTAAGGCTTGTTTGGATTGATAGTACTTCATAAAATCAGAATTTATGAGAGGAAGAAAAGAGGAATAGCTTAAGAGCAAGAGAAGAAAGGAGTTCATATCTCCATTTTCGTATTCCATGGAGCAGCCCCATTAAATCAGGTATAACTCTCTGCGCGTAACTCCGATCGTAACGATTCTGGTCTCGTTGGAAAGCTAACGAAATTCTCTTCGATTTGCATATAAGGTTCGCGTTCATAGCTTCTGTTTTGAAGGAGAAATATGAGCTTGAAGTTGTGTCAGTCATGCTGAAAGTGTGAAGAGAGGGATTACGGGTTTGTTCTTGTTAGAGAGGAAGTTTTGATCAAGAAGGAAGCTTAATGGTTGCATGATCATCATCTCAACCTCCATTTGATTCAAGGTGAATCCTTAGATAGTGACTTGGGGGTGTTGCATGTAAGGGTTTGTGATTGGGGATTTAGGGATTGTGAGATAAAGCATAATATGTGACTACTAAAATTTGTTTATGTGATAATAACTGAATATGTGTTTTTCTGATCAATTGCATGCTATAAATTGCTAAAATATGATGAGACTCGTAATTGGAATGTTATAGGTAATTGGATTGGGATCGGAATAGGTTTGAGACTGTTTTTGAACCTTTAAAATGCATAAAATTCATTTATGATACAGTGTAATCGATTACGGGGTTTTGGGTAACCGGTTACGCTGCTGAAAATGCAGTTCTGGGCTATTTTTTGTGCCCGTAACTGGTTACGGATTTCGCGTAACCCGTTACACTAGGTTAAAAGGGAAAAATCATCAAACTTTAGAAATTCATAACTTTCGGCTCGGGTATCCGAATTGCGCAAATTTTATATCGTTGGAAAGCTAGCGACGTGTACTTTCTAATAAAATTGGTCCACAAACCAGAATGTTTGATTTAACAATAGTGGAACCCCACTTAGTGAATCAATGAATTAGTATGAGAACTTAACTTATGTTACGCATGGCATAGTTTGTTTATTGCTTATTATGAATGTGATGCCCATATTTGAAAATGTTGTGCCATTATGTTTTATACATGAAAATCTATGGACACCATCGTTTTGGTTAAACGATCGGTATTGATTGTATTGTATGTGATTTTGACATTATGTCATATTTCCGTATGCTTGAATCGAAGTGGACGGAGGGCTAGATTGGGATGTTACTCCGACTATGTGGTCAATGAGTCTTCCCGGACCGTGCGGTCCAATGGAATAGTCCGTTCATGTGTATTGTTCGATAAGTGGTTCATCTGAGCTACCGTTGCAGTGTGTTCGTGAGTGCCGTACGGGATTTTTACTCACTTGGCGTTAACACACTTGCGTATGTACTCAATATCAATTTTAACGTTTCATGCATAATATACTAGTCAGTTATGTATGGGGTGTTACAACAATTTTTAAGAATTATTAATTAAAAAATAAAATTGGTCGATTTTATAAATTTCAAAAACATATATATTTATTTTTTAAATTACAAATAGTGTGACTAATAAAAATATGTCTAAAATGTTTATTCAACATTAGATTTTGGTATAGGAATGTTTAAAAGGATATTTACATTAAAACATATATGTGAACACATAAATATATAAAATTCCATACAATGGGATCAATCAATAATTAAAAAAAAAAAAAATACAAAAAACTGAAAATCATGTCTTTCAAATTATCTTATACATATAAACACAGTAGTATGTAATATAATGATATATCTGAATAGTCTGGTAAACAATTTAAATTATTGACAACTATATCATTTAAAACATGTCAGTAGAATTTATAATTTACCTTATTTGATAGATCTTCTTAAATACCTTTGAGAAACAAAAACATCAATATCTCAAACTACATTACTTTTTAGTGAAAAACTCTTTGTTTTGAAAATGAAAAAGAGTTGACCACTTAAGAAGTAATGCAATTAGAATATTGAATGGAAAATATCACCTTGTTGAAAATTAGATTCAATGAATAGGACTCCAAATATATTTAAAATAGAGGCAAACTATATGTTACGAGGAGAATTTGTTTCCTATAAATTAGAAAAAGTTTGAATATGATTTTGGGATTATTCATATTGAAAAGGGGAAAATTTTGGGGCCAAAATAGTGGGAATAAAGAGAATCTATTTGGTCTTTTTGTTGTCAAAAAATAATTATTCTTTGGATTAAATATGTTAGTGGTTCCTATAAATATGACACTTTT
Organism: Vicia villosa; assembly: GCF_029867415.1. Lineage (NCBI taxonomy): Eukaryota > Viridiplantae > Streptophyta > Magnoliopsida > Fabales > Fabaceae > Vicia > Vicia villosa. The sequence goes on from NC_081183.1 coordinate 104,029,684, forward strand.
CACTTATAGTTCCTACAAAAAATTTCATCGAATTTTGATACTAAAAAAATTTACCTTATTCTTAAATATCTATATACTTAGATATCTATGAAACACAACTATATCATTTAAAACATGTCAGTAGAATTTGTAATTTACCTTATTTGATAGATCTTCGTAAATATCTTTGAGAAACAAAAATATCAATATCTCAAACTACATTACTTTTTAGTAGACAACTCTTTGTTTTAAAAATGAAAAAGAGTTGACCACTTAAGAAGTAATGCAATTAGAATATTGAATGGAAAATATCACCTTGTTGAAAATTAGATTCAATGAATAGGACTCCAAATATATTTATAATAGAGGCAAACTATATGTTATGAGGAGAATTTGTTTCCTATAAATTAGAAAAAGTTTGAATATGATTTTGGGATAATTCATATTGAAAAGGGGAAAATTTTGGGGCCAAAATAGTGGGAATAAAGAGAATCTATTTGGTCTTTTTGTTGTCAAAAAGTAATTATTCTTTTGGATTAAATATGTTAGTTGTTCCTATAAATATGAGACTTTTCACTTATAGTTCCTACAGAAAATTTCATGGAATTTTGATACTCAAAAAATTTACCTTATTCTTAAATATCTATATTCTTAAATATCTATGAAACACAACTATATCATTTAAAACATGTCATTAGAATTTGTAATTTACCTTATTTGATAGATCTTCTTAAATATCTTTGAGAAACAAAAACATCAATATCTCAAACTACATTACTTTGTAGTGGACAACTCTTTGTTTTAAAAATGAAAAAGAGTTGACCACTTAAGTAATGCAATTAGAATATTGAATGGAAAATATCACCTTGTTGAAAATTAGATTCAATGAATAGGACTCCAAATATATTTATAATAGAGGCAAACTATATGTTACGAGGAGAATTTGTTTCCTATAAATTAGAAAAAGTTTGAATATGATTTTGGGATAATTCATATTGAAAAGGGGGAAATTTTTAGGCAAAAATAGTGGCAATAAAGAGAATCTATTTGGTCTTTTTGTTGTCAAAAAATAATTATTCTTTGGATTAAATATGTTAGTGGTTCTTGTAAATATGACACTTTTCACTTATAGATCCTACAAAAAATTTCATTGAATTTTGGCACTCAAAAAATTTACCTTATTCCTAATTATCTATATTCTTAAATATCTATGAAACACAACTATATCATTTAAAACATGTCAGTAGAATTTGTAATTTACCTTATTTGATAGATCTTCTTAAATATCTTTGAGAAAAAAAAAACATCAATATCTCAAACTACATTATTTTTTAGTGGACAACTCTTTGTTTTAAAAATGAAAAAGAGTTGACCACTTAAGAAGTAATGCAATTAGAATATTGAATGGAAAATATCACCTTGTTGAAAATTAGATTCAATGAATAGGACTCCAAATATATTTATAATAGAGACAAACTATATGTTACGAGGAGAATTTGTTTCCTATAAATTAGAAAAAGTTTGAATATGATTTTGGGATAATTCACATTGAAAAGGGGAAAATTTTGGGGCAAAAATAGTGGCAATAAAGAGAATCTATTTGGTGTTTTTTTGTCAAAAATTATTATTCTTTGGATTAAATATGTTAGAGGTTCCTATAAATATGACACTTTTCACTTATAGATCCTACAAAAAATTTCATCGAATTTTGATACTAAAAAAATTTGCCTTATTCCTAATTATCTATATTCTTAAATATCTATGAAACACAACTATATCATTTAAAACATGTCAGTAGAATTTGTAATTTACCTTATTTGATAGATCTTCGTAAATATCTTTGAGAAACAAAAACATCAATATCTCAAACTACATTACTTTTTAGTGGACAACTCTTTGTTTTAAAAATGAAAAAGAGTTGACCACTTAAGAAGTAATGCAATTAGAATATTGAATGGAAATATCACCTTGTTGAAAATTAGATTCACTGAATAGGACTCCAAATATATTTATAATAGAGGCAAACTATATGTTACGAGGAGAATTTGTTTCCTATAAATTAGAAAAAGTTTGAATATGATTTTGGGATAATTCACATTGAAAAGGGGAAAATTTTGGGGCAAAAATAGTGGCAATAAAGAGAATCTATTTTTTCTTTTTGTTGTCAAAAAATAATTATTCTTTGGATTAAATATGTTAGTGGTTCCTATAAATATGACACTTTTCACTTATAGTTCCTACAAAAAATTTCATCGAATTTTGATACTAAAAAAATTTACCTTATTCTTAAATATCTATATTCTTAAATATCTATGAAACACAACTATATCATTTAACATATGTAAGTAGAATTTGTAATTTACCTTATTTGATAGATCTTCTTAAATATCTTTGAGAAACAAAAACATCAATATCTCAAACTACATTACTTTTTAGTGGACAACTCTTTGTTTTAAAAATGAAAAAGAGTTGACCACTAAAGAAGTAATGCAATTAGAATATTGAATAGAAAATATCACCTTGTTGAAAATTAGATTCAATGAACAGGACTCCAAATATATTTACAATAGAGGCAAACTTTATGTTACGAGGAGAATTTGTTTCCTATAAATTACAAAAAGTTTTAATATGATTTTGGGATAATTCATATTGAAAAGGGGAAAATTTTGGGGCAAAAATAGTGACAATAAAGAGAATCTATTTGGTCTTTTTGTTGTCAAAAAGTAATTATTCTTTGGATTAAATATGTTAGTGGTTCCTATAAATATGACACTTTTCACTTATAGTTCCTACAAAACATTTCATCGAATTTTGATACTAAAAAAATTTACCTTATTCTTAAATATCTATATTCTTAAATATCTATGAAACACAACTATATCATTTAAAACATGTCATTAGAATTTGTAATTTACCTTATTTGATAGATCTTCTTAAATATCTTTGAGAATCAAAAACATCAATATCTCAAACTACTTTACTTTTTAGTTGACAACTCTTTGTTTTAAAAATGAAAAAGAGTTGACCACTTAAGAAGTAATGCAATTAGAATATTGAATGGAAAATATTAGCTTGTTGAAAATTAGATTCAATGAATAGGACTCCAAATATATTTATAATAGAGGCAAACTACATGTTACGAGCAGAATTTGTTTCCTATAAATTAGAAAAAGTTTGAATATGATTTTGGGATAATTCACATTGAAAAGGGGAAAATTTTGGGGCAAAAATAGTGGCAATAAAGAGAATCTATTTGGTGTTTTTTTTGTCAAAAATTATTATTCTTTGGATTAAATATGTTAGAGGTTCCTGTAAATAAGACACTTTTCACTTATAGATCCTACAAAAAATTTCATCGAATTTTGGCACTCAAAAAACTTACCTTATTCCTAATTATCTATATTCTTAAATATCTATGAAACACAACTATATCATTTAAAACATGTCAGTAGAATTTGTAGTTTACCTTATTTGATAGATCTTCGTAAATATCTTTGAGAAAAAAAAACATCAATATCTCAAACTACATTACTTTTTAGTGGACAACTCTTTGTTTTAAAAATGAAAAAGAGTTGACCACTTAAGAAGTAATGCAATTAGAATATTGAATGGAAAATATCACCTTGTTTAAAATTATATTCAATGAATAGGACTCCAAATATATTTACAATAGAGGCAAACCTTATGTTACGAGGAGAATTTGTTTCCTATAAATTAGAAAAAGTTTGAATATGATTTTGGGATAATTCATATTGAAAAGGGGAAATTTTTGGGGCAAAAATAGTGACAATAAAGAGAATCTATTTGGTCTTTTTGTTGTCAAAAAGTAATTATTCTTTGGATTAAATATGTTAGTGGTTCCTATAAATATGACACTTTTCACTTATAGTTCCTACAAAAAATTTCACCGAATTTTGATACTAAAAAAATTTATCTTATTCTTAAATATCTATATTCTTAAATATCTATGAAACACTACTATATCATTTAAAACATGTCAGTAGAATTTTAATTTACCTTATTTGATAGATCTTCTTAAATATCTTTGAGAAACAAAAACATCAATATCTCAAACTACATTATTTTTTAGTGGACAACTCTTTGTTTTAAAAATGAAAAAGAGTTGACCACTTAAGAAGTAATGCAATTAGAATATTGAATGGAAATATCACCTTGTTGAAAATTAGATTCAATGAATAGGACTCCAAATATATTTATAATAGAGGCAAACTATATGTTACGAGGAGAATTTGTTTCCTATAAATTAGAAAAAGTTTGAATATGATTTTGGGATAATTCATATTGAAAAGGGGGAAATTTTTAGGCAAAAATAGTGGCAATAAAGAGAATCTATTTGGTCTTTTTGTTGTCAAAAAATAATTATTCTTTGGATTAAATATGTTAGTGGTTCCTATAAATATGACACTTTTCACTTATAGTTCCTACAAAAAATTTCATCGAATGTTGATACTAAAAAAATTTACCTTATTCTTAAATATCTATGTTCTTAAATATCTATGAAACACAACTATATCATTTAAAACATGTTATTAAAATTTGTAATTTACCTAATTTGATAGATCTTCTTAAATATCTTTGAGAAACAAAAACATCAATATCTCAAACTACATTACTTTTTAGTTTACAACTCTTTGTTTTAAAAATGAAAAAGAGTTGACCACTTAAGAAGTAATGCAATTAGAATATTGAATGGAAAATATTAGCTTGTTGAAAATTAGATTCAATGAATAGGAATCCAGATATATTTATAATAGAGGCAAACTACATGTTACGAGGAGAATTTGTTTCCTATAAATTAGAAAACGTTTGAATATGATTTTTGGATAATTCACATTGAAAAGGGGAAAATTTTGGGGCAAAAATAGTGGCCATAAAGAGAATCTATTTGGTGTTTTTTTTGTCAAAAATTATTATTCTTTGGATTAAATATGTTAGAGGTTCCTATAAATATGACACTTTTCACTTATAGATCCTACAAAAAATTTCATCGAATTTTGATACTCAAAAAATTTACCTTATTCCTAATTATCTATATTCTTAAATATCTATGAAACACAACTATATCATTTAAAACATGTCAGTAGAATTTGTAATTTACCTTATTTGATAGATCTTCGTAAATATCTTTGAGAAACAAAAACATCAATATCTCAAACTACATTACTTTTTAGTGGACAACTCTTTGTTTTAAAAATGAAAAAGAGTTGACCACTTAAGAAGTAATGCAATTAGAATATTGAATGGAAACATCACCTTGTTAAAAATTAGATTCAATGAATAGGACTCCAAATAATTTTATAATAGAGGCAAACTATATGTTACGAGGAGAATTTGTTTCCTATAAATTAGAAAAAGTTTGAATATGATTTTGGGATAATTCACATTGAAAAGGGGAAAATTTTGGGGCAAAAATAGTGGCACTAAAGAGAATCTATTTGGTCTTTTTGTTGTCAAAAAATAATTATTCTTTGGATTAAATATGTTAGTGGTTCCTATAAATATGACACTTTTCACTTATAGTTCCTACAAAAAATTTCATCGAATTTTGATACTAAAAAAATTTACCTTATTCTTAAATATCTATATTCTTAAATATCTATGAAACACAACTATATCATTTAAAACATGTCAGTAGAATTTGTAATTTACCTTATTTGATAGATCTTCTTAAATATCTTTGAGAAACAAAAACATCAATATCTCAAACTACATTACTTTTTAGTGGACAACTCTTTGTTTTAAAAATGAAAAAGAGCTGACCACTTATGAAGTAATGCAATTAGAATATTGAATAGAAAATATCACCTTGTTGAAAATTAGATTCAATGAATAGGACTCCAAATATATTTACAATAGAGGCAAACTTTATGTTACGAGGAGAATTTGTTTCCTATAAATTAGAAAAAGTTTGAATATGATTTTGGGATAATTCATATTGAAAAGGGGAAAATTTTGGGGCAAAAATAGTGACAATAAAGAGAATCTATTTGGTCTTTTTGTTGTCAAAAAGTAATTACTCTTTGGATTAAATATGTTAGTGGTTCCTATAATTATGACACTTTTCACTTGTAGTTCCTACAGAAAATTTCATCGAATTTTGATACTAAAAACTTTTACCTTATTCTTAAATATCTATATTCTTAAATATCTATGAAACACTACTATATCATTTAAAACATGTCATTAGAATTTGTAATTTACCTTATTTGATAGATCTTCTTAAATATCTTTGAGAAACAAAAACATCAATATCTCAAACTACATTACTTTTTAGTTGATAACTCTTTGTTTTAAAAATGAAAAAGAGTTGACCACTTAAGAAGTAATGCAATTAGAATATTGAATGGAAAATATTAGCTCGTTGAAAATTAGATTCATTGAATAGGACTCCAAATATATTTATAATAGAGGCAAACTACATGTTATGAGGAGAATTTGTTTCCTATAAATTAGAAAAAGTTTGAATATGATTTTGGGATAATTCACATTGAAAAGGGGAAAATTTTGGGGCAAAAATAGTGGCAATAAAGAGAATCTATTTGGTGTTTTTTTTGTCAAAAATTATTATTCTTTGGATTAAATATGTTAGAGGTTCCTATAAATATGACACTTTTCACTTATAGATCCTACAAAAAATTTCATCGAATTTTGATACCCAAAAAATTTACCTTATTCCTAATTATCTATATTCCTAAATATCTATGAAACACAACTATATCATTTAAAACATGTCATTAGAATTGTAATTTACCTTATTTGATAGATCTTCGTAAATATCTTTGAGAAACAACAACATCAATATCTCAAACTACATTACTTTTTAGTGGACAACTCTTTGTTTTTAAAATGAAAAAGAGTTGATCAATTAAGAAGTAATGCAATTAGAATATTGAATGGAAATATCACCTTGTTGAAAATTAGATTCAATGAATATGACTCCAAATATATTTATAATAGAGGCAAACTATATATTACGAGGAGAATTTGTTTCCTATAAATTAGAAAAAGTTTGAATATGATTTTGGGATAATTCATATTGAAAAGGGGAAAATTTTGGGGCAAAAATAGTGGCAATAAAGAGAATCTATTTGGTCTTTTTGTTGTCAAAAAGTAATTATTCTTTGGATTAAATATGTTAGTGGTTCCTATAAATATGACACTTTTGACTTATAGTTCCTACAAAAAATTTCATCGAATTTTGATACTAAAAAAATTTACCTTATTTTTAAATATCTATATTCTTAAATATCTATGAAACACTACTATATCATTTAAAACATGTCAGTAGAATTTGTAATTTACCTTATTTGATAGATCTTCTTAAACATCTTTGAGAAACAAAAACATCAATATCTCAAACTACATTACTTTTTAGTGGACAACTTTTTGTTTTAAAAATGAAAAAGAGTTGACCACTTAAGAAGTAATGCAATTAGAATATTGAATGGAAAATATCACCTTGTTGAAAATTATATTCAATGAATAGGACTCCAAATATATTTACAATAGAGGCAAACTTTATGTTACGAGGAGAATTCAGTATGATTTTGGGATAATTCATATCGAAAAGGGGAAAATTTTAGGGCAAAAATAGTGACAATAAAGAGAATCTATTTGGTCTTTTTGTTGTCAAAAAGTAATTATTCTTTGGATTAAATATGTTAGTGGTTCCTATAAATATGACACTTTTCACTTATAGTTCCTACAAAAAATTTCATCGAATTTTGATACTCAATGTAACACCCATATATAAATACATACATCAAAGCATATACATATACATGAATCCAAGTATTTGGTACTGAAAATACTTATAAGTTCCTAGTCAACACATTATACATATTAATGCCCTAAATACAAAGTTCTAACAACGGCATAATACATACAAGATGTTCAAATCAAAATACTAAGAACTAGATCAACAATGATCACAAAAGAAAATCCACAACGGAAGCTTCGCCATGTCCAAAATAAGCATAAGGAATAAGGAAATCAAATTGCTTTCTCCTTACCTTTCGCGGAACCTGTAGTACCTGAAATCAATATATAATGGGGTGAGATAAAATATCTCAGTGAGTTCCCTATCCTATGGATCCTCTCGGCTTTACAAGGTTCTAATCTATAAGTCTCAAGTCATAAAATAAACTAGACCTTGAGTTCTCACACTAACATTATATGGAATCATACTTAGAGTTCAACAACTCAAACACAAGATTACTAATCGGAAACCAATACCAAGGCATCCCCATATTCCCGTCCCCTTCTACGTCTAGGAGGTGGCACGAGTCATGGATCCTTTGGAAAATCTTGACATACGAAATGGATTCGTACTCATGAGCCTTTCCCCATGAATCGTCACTTCACATGGCCCGTACACCATCACAAGTCTCTACCCGTAGGTTCCATTCGTACACAAAAGCGGGAATCAAACCTGCCAAGATTATTTGTGCCTCTCTGCACAGTGCCTCTCTGCACGAAGAATGCCTGTTAGCATTCAAAAGAAAAAATAAAGAAATAAAGAAAATACAACGGTTCCGATTAATACATCATACAATGGTGATCGCTTCCGCAAACCACTAGGCCTGTTAGCCTTTCCTCATAAGATTCTAACACGTATGTTCCATATAATGTCTCATCCTAGGTTTCTTTGTTAAGCTACATAACCTAACAATTCCTAGTTTCCTCACTTAACCTTTATTTCATAACAATGAAGTTATTCAACCTCTCTGATATATATATATATATATATATATATATATATATATATATATATATATATATATATATATATATATAACAAAGGTCTACCAATCCACCTGCAATAGAACTCAATCAACAATTATAGAGTACACAAGCATCACACCAAAAGCATAACGTTCTCATGGTTCCGAACGAAAACCAACCCAAGTAATCAAGCAAATTCCCGACTCTCGATTAAATAATTCTCCTTTTGTTCCCAAAACCTACACTACTAGAAAGTATACGCTTCTAGCCTGCTACTGCTTCGAACGACGATTAAAATAGAGTTACGGTTCAAAAGTTACGATCGAAACAATTTCTCTCATTAAACTAAAGAATTTGATTAAGAAAGCTTCAGTTCGCGCCGTGCAACAGCTAGGTCGCGCCGCGAACCCTCTGGCAGAAGCAAACCTCTCCAAAATCTCATGGTGTTCGCGCCGCGAACCCTTGTACGCGCCGCGTACTGATGGCAGAAACAAAACCTCTAAAACCTGCATAGTTCGCGCCGCGCAGCCTCGCTCGCGCCGTGAAGCGCGCGAGAACTGAGTTCTCAGCTCTGCTTCACACACAAAACCCATGGTTCAAAACCATCTAAAACCATCCTAACCTGTTCCAGATCACATAAAAGCATAGATACAACCTATAGATGATATATTTATGGATTATAAGCACTTATTCATGAACATTGATGAATTTTGTTCAAAACCTAGATTTCTCTATGAAATCCCTAATATCCAAACTTATGATTTCTCATCCACAATCAAATCTATAAGTTTCTAACTAGAACCCACCTCGATTACGAGTTGCTGATGTCGAAGATGAGTTGAATCGGCGGAGAAATGATTGAAATCCAAGCTTTCCTCTTTCTCTTCTTGCTCCTCCTTCTCTCTACTCTTCTGTCTAACCTTGTCTTGTTTTTTTTTTTTTTGGAAAAATGAAGAAGAAAAGCAAGGAAGAAAGATATAAGAAAAATATCTTTAAGTTAACACTACTAACTTAATGTCCAATAGTATCTCTAATGTACCAATTGATAAAACCTTAGTGTCAGTTAATAACATTAGAGCATTTAATTTAATACGGGGTATTACATCCTCCCCCCCTTAAATAGAAATTCGTCCTCGAATTTAAGAATTACCTGAAAAGGTGAGGGTAAGCATCCCGCATTTCCGATTCAAGTTCCCATGTAGCATCACCCGGATGTGTCGCATCCCACTGAACATTAACAAGAGGAATCTCCTTGTCTCGCAACACTTTAGTCTCTCTTCCCACTATGCGGCTCGATAAGGGTTCAAAAGTCAAATCTGATTCTATCTCAATTGCATCTGGTAACACCGGCTGAAGAGGATCGGGAATAAACTTTCGTAGTTGAGACACATGAAAAACATTATGCATTTCTGATAGAGAAGGCGGTAAGGCTAAACGGTAAGCTACTTCACCAATCCTTTCTAGAATCTCATACGATCTTGTGCTTGCTTAACCTTCTCACGAATCATTCTAATCTTGTCCGTGGTCTCTTGAATAATTCCGGGTCCCAAAATTCTATCCTCACCAACTTCTGACCAACACAATGGTGTTCTACATTTTCTCCCATACAATGCCTCATAAGGTGCCATACCGATACTCGCGTGATAACTGTTATTGTATGCAAATTCAATCAATGGTAAAAGCTCCTTCCAATTTCCCCTACTTTCAAGCACACAAGCTCTTAACATATCTTCCAAGGTTTGTATCGTTCGCTCCGTTTGACCATCCGTTTGAGGGTGGTTCGACGTGCTCAAACATAATTTAGATCCCATCGCTTGTTGAAAAGCTCTCCAAAACCTCGAAGTGAACTTTGGATCTCTATCCGACACAATACTAAAGGGTACACCGTGCAACTTCACAATTTCTGCGACAATAACCGTGCAAGATGACTTGCCTTGTAAGTAGTCTTCACGGCTAAGAAATGTGCAGATATCGTCAACCGATCTACAATCACCCAAATAGAATCATATCCACCTTGAGTACGAGGTAAACTAACCGCAAAATCCATTGAAATACTATCCCACTTCCATATTGGAATCTCTAGTGGTTGTAACAATCCACCTGGTCTTTGATGTTCAATCTTTACTTGTTGGCATACAGCACACTCCGATACGTACACCGCGACATCTCTTTTCATTCCGGGCCACCAATAATCTCTTTTCAAATCTTGATACATTTTTGAAGAACCCGGATGTATAGTGAAAGCACCCTTGTGAGCTTCATCCAAAATCCTTCTTTTCTATAACGCATCGTCCAGAACACAAATCCTCTGATTAAACATAATCACTCCATCCATAGCTCGAGTAAACCCTGGTTGAACCAACACCTCTTGTAACTTAGCATCAGACACTTGTGCTTGTTGAATGTCATTTCTCAAAATAGAATTAACATTCAAGTTTCCCATCAATACTCCATTTTGGGTCCAAACAAATTGAAGGTTGAGATCTCGAAATTTTTCCAACAATGCATACTCTAACATCATCGATTCGGCCCTCTTTAACACCTTCCGACTCAAAGCATCCGCCACTTTATTTGCCTTGCCTGGATGATACTTCAAGTCAAAATCATAATCCTTCAAGTATTCCATCCACCGCCTCTGACGCATATTCAACTCCTTCTGATCGAATAGGTACTTTAAACTCTTGTGGTCACTGAACATTTCAAAATGAACTCCATACAAATAATGACGCCACACCTTTAGGGTAAAAACAACCGCAGCCAATTCTAAATCATGAGTTGGATAATTCTCTTCGTGAACCTTTAACTGTCGAGATGTGTATGCTACCACCTGACCATCCTACATCAATACTCCTCCTAATCCTTTCTTGGAAGCATCGCAAAATACTTCATAGGACTTATTTGGATCAGGAACGATTAAAACAGGAGCAGTCGTCAATCTTTCCTTCAAGCCCATGAAACTCTGTTCACACCCCGAATCCCAATCATAAGGACACTCCTTCCGAGTAAGTCTAGTCATTGGTAAAGCCAATTGAGAAAACCCTTTTATAAATCTTCTGTAGTAGCCGGCTAAGCCCAAGAAACTTCGGATTTCTGAGACATTACTCGGTCTCTCCCAATTAATTACCGCTTCAATTTTTGACGGGTCCACTGCCACACCTCCTTGAGATATGACATGACAAGGAAATCTTACCTCCGTCATCCAAAACTCACACTTACTTAACTTAGCAAACAATTGATTTTCTAGCAATACCGACAGAACAATCCTCAGGTGTTCTTCGTGTTCTTGTGGAGTACGAGAATAAATAAGAATGTCATCAATAAAGACTACCACAAATTGATCTAAGTAAGGCTGGAATATCCGATTCATATAATCCATGAAAACAGCTGGAGCATTCGTAACACCGAAAGGCATTACCAAGAATTCATAATGACCATAACAGGTTCTAAATGCAGTCTTTGGCACATCTGAGCTCTTCACACGGATTTGGTGATAACCTGACCGCAAATCAATCTTCGAGAACACACAGGCTCCTTTCAATTGATCTAACAAGTCGTTTATCCTTGGCAAAGGGTATTTGTTCTTGATGGTGGCCTTATTCAACCGACGGTAATCAATACATAGCCTCATTCCACCATCCTTCTTCTTTACTAACAACACTGGAGCTCCCCACGGTGAGACACTAGGTTGCACAAAATGTTTAGCCATCAGTTCCTCCAATTGCCCCTTCAATTCTCTTAATTCAAGCGGTGCCATCCGATACGGAGAAACAGATATAGGAGCCGTTCCTGGTATCAGGTCAATAGAGAATTCCACTTCCCTTACAGGAGGAAGAGAAGTGACGTCCTCGAGAAAAACATCAGGAAAATCTCTAACAACAGCAATTTGCGAAACCTCTAACTTGTCACCCGTCTCCTCAGTGAGAACCAACAGAACAGACTTCTCTTTCTCAAACAAGAAATTAATCATACCTACCGTACCTTCTTAAGTGGTAAGCAAACAAGATCAATCTGAAAATTCCTACCACCCACAGATAACACACAATTTTCACACACCAACGGTGTCTCTACCATCTCATCCATAGCAGTAGTAACCGCCATAGGAGGAAATAAAGGAGTAGCTTGCAACCCAAGTCGCTTCATACATTGCAATGACACAAAAGAGTGTGTTGCTCCACAATCAAATAGAACAAAACAAGAATGCCCATTAATGAAACACGTACCCGCAATCAAAGAGTTATCACTCTTGGTCTTCTTAGCATCCAAGGTATAAACTCTACCAGTACCCCTTCCTTGCACTTGATTCCTATTCTGAGGACAATTCCTAGCCATATGCCCTTCTTGATGACAATGAAAACATTTCACCCCTTCAAAGGTACACCTTTCAAGGTGATTCTTACCACAACTACGACACACCGGAGGTGCACTAGACCGAGAACCTTGCACTTGCTTCCCTTTGAAAGCTTGTGGCCTAGGTCGAAATTGTTGGCTTGGCCTTCCCCTCTCATGTTGATTCTTCTTCTTCAAATCTTCCTCAGCTTGAACTTTCTTCAAACTGGTCTCAGCCACATAACATTGTCGCAACAACTCCGTATAAGTAGTGAACTCCCTCTGGGACACACTATGTGAGATATCGGCCCTTAAACCAAATAGAAACTGGTCCACCTTCCAACCCTCATCAGGAGCATACGCGGCCTGCCTAGAGTAAGCAGCCAAAATTTCAAACTTCTCCGCATAAGTAGCCACTGACACATTGTCCTGCCTTAACTGTTGGAACTCCAACTCCTTCTTAGTCCTCAGTGAACTAGGAAAGTATTTCTCCATAAAAGTGGTCTTGAAGTTTTCCCATTCCTTAGGTACTCCCTGAGTAGTCATCAAAGTAGAAGCACCCTTCCACCACCTCATAGCTGGACCTTTCAGCGAATGAGAAGCAAACACCACCTTGTTCTCTTCACTACAATGCACGATCTCAAAGATTCCTTCTACATTGGCCACCCACTCATGCGCCTTTATAGGATCTAATCCACCATGAAATTCCGGAGGATTCATGCGAATGAAATCCCTATAAGTCCCACCTACAGCTTCGGGCACAACCACTGGAACATTATGACCGCCATTCATCTGTTGCATCATCTGCAGCATGAACTGATTCTGCTGCTGTTGCATCTGTTGCATGAACAGGGGCCATGGAACATTCGCACCGCCATCCGGTGGATTCACCTGTGGAGGTCGTGTGGGGGGTCGACCACGAGTCCTGCGTCCGTCCGCCATGTTCCTGGAGGTCATCAAAATGGGATTAAGTTGATCAGGCTCAATACCATAGTCATAACACAACAAAACTCATGGGAACACAACACATCTTGGACAGAAAGAAACACTTATAATATCTCATGGCTAGGTCGAGGATACGACCTGCTCTGATACCAACTGTAACACCCATATATAAATACATACATCAAAGCATATACATATACATGAATCCAAGTATTTGGTACTGAAAATACTTATAAGTTCCTAGTCAACACATTATACATATTAATGCCCTTAATACAAAGTTCTAACAACGGCATAATACATACAAGATGTTCAAAACAAAATACTAAGAACTAGATCAACAATGATCACAAAAGAAAATCCACAACGGAAGCTTCGCCATGTCCAAAATAAGCATAAGGACTAAGGAAATCAAACTGCTTTCTCCTTACCCTTCGCGGAACCTGTAGTACCTGAAATCAATATATAATGGGGTGAGATAAAATATCTCAGTGAGTTCCCTATCCTATGGATCCTCTCGGCTTTACAAGGTTCTAATCTATAAGTCTCAAGTCATAAAAGAAACTAGACCTTGAGTTCTCACACTAACATTATATGGAATCATACTTAGAGTTAAACAACTCAAACACAAGATCACTAATCGGAAACCAATACCAAGGCATCCCCATATTCCCGTCCCCTTCTACGTCTAGGAGGTGGCACGAGTCATGGATCCTTTGGAAAATCTTGACATACGAAATGGATTCGGACTCATGAGCCTTTCCCCATGAATCGTCACTTCACATGGCCCGTACACCATCACAAGTCTCTACCCGTAGGTTCCATTCGTACACAAAAGCGGGAATCAAACCTGCCAAGATTATTTGTGCCTCTCTGCACAGTGCCTCTCTGCACGAAGAATGCCTGTTAGCATTCAAAAGAAAAAAATAAAGAAATAAAGAAAATACAACGGTTCCGATTAATACATCATACAATGGTGATCGCTTCCGCAAACCACTAGGCCTGTTAGCCTTTCCTCATAAGATTCCAACACGTATGTTCCATATAATGTCTCATCCTAGGTTTCTTTGTTAAGCTACATAACCTAATAATTCCTAGTTTCCTCACTTAACCTTTATTTCATAACAATGAAGTTATTCAACCTCTCTGATATATATATATATATATATATATATATATATATATATATATATATATATATATATATAACAAAGGTCTACCAATCCACCTGCAATAGAACTCAATCAACAATTATAGAGTACACAAGCATCACACCAAAAGCATAACGTTCTCATGGTTCCGAACGAAAACCAACCCAAGTAATCAAGCAAATTCCCGACTCTCGATTAAATAATTCTCCTTTTGTTCCCAAAACCTACACTACTAGAAAGTACACGCTTCTAGCCTACTACTGCTTCGAACGACGATTAAAATAGAATTACGGTTCAAAAGTTACGATCGAAACAATTTCTCTCATTAAACTAAAGAATTTGATTAAGAAAGCTTCAGTTCGCGCCGTGCAACAGCTAGGTCGCGCCGCGAACCCTCTGGCAGAAGCAAACCTCTCCAAAATCTCATGGTGTTCGCGCCGCGAACCCTTGTACGCGCCGCGTACTGATGGCAGAAACAAAACCTCTAAAACCTGCATAGTTCGCGCCACGCAGCCTCGCTCGCGCCGCGAAGCGCGCGAGAACTGAGTTCTCAGCTCTGCTTCACACACAAAACCCATGGTTCAAAACCATCTAAAACCATCCTAACCTGTTCCAGATCACATAAAAGCATAGATACAACCTATAGATGATATATTTATGGATTATAAGCACTTATTCATGAACATTGATGAATTTTGTTCAAAACCTAGATTTCTCTATGAAATCCCTAATATCCAAACTTATGATTTCTCATCCACAATCAAATCTATAAGTTTCTAACTAGAACCCACCTCGATTACGAGTTGCTGATGTCGAAGATGAGTTGAATCGGCGGAGAAATGATCGAAATCTAAGCTTTCCTCTTTCTCTTCTTGCTCCTCCTTCTCTCTACTCTTCTCTCTAACCTTGTCTTGTTTTTTTTTTTTTTGGAAAAATGAAGAAGAAAAGCAAGGAAGAAAGATATAAGAAAAATATCTTTAAGTTAACACTACTAACTTAATGTCTAAAAATATCTCTAATGTACCAATTGATAAAACCTCAGTGTCAGTTAATAACATTAGAGCATTTAATTTAATACGGGGTATTACA
This sequence comes from Vicia villosa, assembly GCF_029867415.1. NCBI lineage: Eukaryota > Viridiplantae > Streptophyta > Magnoliopsida > Fabales > Fabaceae > Vicia > Vicia villosa. The sequence goes on from NC_081183.1 coordinate 104,045,919, forward strand.
CTCAAAAAATTTATCTTATTCTTAAATATCTATATTCTTAAATATCTATGAAACACTACTATATCATTTAAAACATGTCAGTAGAATTTGTAATTTACCTTATTTGATAGATCTTCTTAAATATCTTTGAGAAACAAAAACATCAATATCTCAAACTACATTACTTTTTAGTGGACAACTCTTTGTTTTAAAAATTAAAAAGAGTTGACCACTTAAGAAGTAATGCAATTAGAATATTAGATGGAAAATATCACCTTGTTGAAAATTAGATTCAATGAATAGGACTCCAAATATATTTACAATAGAGGCAAACTATATGTTACGAGGAGAATTTGTTTCCTATAAATTAGAAAAAGTTTGAATATGATTTTGGGATAATTCATATTGAAAAGGGGAAAATTTTGGGGCAAAAATAGTGGCAGTAAAGAGAATCTATTTGGTCTTTATGTTGTCAAAAAATAATTATTCTTTGGATTAAATATGTTAGTGGTTCCTATAAATATGACACTTTTCTCTTATAGTTCCTACAAAAAATTTCATCGAATTTTGATACTCAAAAAATTTACCTTATTCTTAAATATCTATATTCTTAAATATCTATGAAACACAACTATATCATTTAAAACATGTCAGTAGAATTTGTAAATGCAATATCCCATATTTTCCTAAGCATCTATATTTATATACTAAGAGGGATTAGTAGTGATATTAAGGATTTGGTTGGAATTGAACCAAATAGCATCTTGGTAAATACCATTTAGTTGGAGGGCAAATTGGTCCAAAGAGAAAGTATATCATTATAAGGGTTTGTTTGGCTTAAAGGATCAGAATGGGAAAGAAGAGGAGAGAGCTTAGAAGCATGGGAGAGAAGAGGAAGACTCATGTTCACCATCTTCATTCTCCATTTTCGCAACCCATGGACAGCCTCCACTAAAAGTGTAATAACTCTCTGCTCGTAGTTCCGATTCAGGTAATTCTCGAAGCTTTAGATTCTGCACGAAATTATCTTTGATTTACATATAAATTTCGTACTCATAGCTTAATTATTGATGGAGATAAACAAGTTTGAAGATTGATGATTGGTGCTGAAAACGAGTACAAGGGGGTTACGGGTTTGTTCATGTTAGAGGTGAAGTTTTGGCATCAAGAGGAGTCCAATGGCAGCAAGAGCATCCTATTAACCTCCATTTAACCAAGGTGAGTTCCATTAGATAGAACTGGGTAGGAATGGGGATTATTTACATGTTGAACGGGTTAGTGAGATCATGCCTGAATGTGTCAGTGTTTGGATAATTGTTGTTGCATGCTTGATCAATTAGTACAAATGTGTTCTTTTGATGTCTTTGCATGTCCTGGTATGTTGATACAAGCTAGGGTTTGATTTGGGATGGATTGAGATGCAAATAATGGTTGTTAGAACCTTAAATTCGTGTTCTGCACTGCCAGGTTCGCTGCAGCGAACTCTGTGTTCGCTGCAACGAATGTCTGCAGACTGCACATTTGTGTTTCACTAAAACGGCCATAACTTGAGTTCTACAACTCGAAACGGAGCGCCGTCAGAAGCGTTGGGAAGTTCTTCCAGTGCTTTATATGATTTTGCTTAGATAACATGCTTTTGATGCAGATATAAATTATGGCACATGACTTGGAGTTGCTTGGTTTTAGAATAAGCATAATTTAGCCTTGAGTTTATGTCAATAAGATGTGATCCTTGTGTTGAACTTAGACCAGAATGTTGCCCTAACTATTAGGTTGTATAGTGTTATCCTAAAATGATTATTGAGCCCTTGTTTGTATTTTAGGAGTTTAGATGTGCTATGGAAAGTTCTGGTTTTTCCTTTGTTAAGGACTTTCGCTTAGCGAACTTTGGCTCGCTGTAGCGAACGAGTAGCAAATAAGTCTGGGAGTTGGGTTGATTTACTCGCTAGAGCTCGCTACTGCTCGCTGTTGCGAATCGGGGCTTCGCTGGCAGTTCGCGTAGCGAACTGGTCTGATGCAGAATTTATATTTTTCCCTATTGAGTGCAGTTTCGTTCCGAATTGGGAACCGAAAGCCTATTGTTTTGGAATGAGATTTATCATGGAATTAACTGATTAAATATATGTTTCTATGATTATTGAATCCATGATTACACTACGATTATGACATTTGCATACATGTTTGATGATGTATGAATCACATGTAATGTTATGTATAGTTATGCATTTGTTTCCCGTTTGTTCCGGTTGAACATTCGGGTGTGATTGCCTGTGTGATGGCTTATATCGTGCTGTGTGATCTCGGTGATGTGTATATATGCTTGAATCGGAGTGAGCCTATACTATTAGGGGGTAAACCGCATAGAACACTTGCTACCGTTGCGATGTGCTTGTGAGGGCCGTAGGGGGCACTTCCACACTTGCGTTACACATCAGCGTTCTCGGTATGTTCTACACACCTGAGCTACCATTGCGATGTGCTTGTGAGGGCCGTAGGGGGCACTTCCACACTTGCGTTACACATCAACGTGCTTGGTATGGTGGAGAAGTAATGCCATGTAGGCGACATTACTTCCGATTCACCTCTAGTGATGCCACATAGGCAAGATCACTAGGCTTTCGCCCGGTCGGCTTGTACTGTCAAGAAGGCGTGATTGCACTCAGCGTAACTCATCTGCGTGAGGACAATGATGGGGCCGGACGCCATTTAGGCAATGTCACAGTGATAACTCATCTCGGATGGATTCCATTTAGGAAGAGTATCCGATTAGTCTTGCGATGTGCTTGTGCAAGTCTCTTGATGCTATGTACTTGGTTACTCACCGAGGGTGTGGATTGCGTAGCCTAATTAGTGGGACATACACTTACTGCTGGATTCCTCGTACATGGGTACGGGTCTGCATATCTGTTTGTACTTGGCTTGTGCTTGTTGTTGTTGCCTCATTGGATAGTTATGGGACTTCCAGTGGTGGTGTATCTGTTTGTACTTGTACCTAGGCGTGAGGAAAACCCAGATTCTCGGTGAATCCGTTTGATTGCATGCACCTTGTAGAACCGAGCGAACCCATAAGATAGGGGAACTCACTGAGATTTAGTAATCTCACCCCATTTATCTTAATATTTTCAGGAACAGGTTAGAAGTAAACGGATTGCTTGATGGACTATTTTGAAGACTGTGGATAAACAATTGGCAGGAAGACCTCGTCAGACGTTATCTTTCCGCTGTGCATTGTTCATGACAAGCCGATCATATACGTTTTCAGTTGGGCTTTTGAATTGTATACGATTTTAGTTTCTTGTCTTTAACGCTTATGTATGTTTCTCGTACCATTTATAGCATCACTACATATTATTCTAGACATATATGTATGGGGTGTTACAGTTGGTATCAGAGCAGGTCGATTCTTGTCCCTGCCATGAGACATCACTAGCAATTCTCTTCTCCCTCACATGTGTGTGTTGCTCGCCCGATTTCTACTATCATAGTATTCATTCGTTGAGTCTGGCCAGCTCACTGACTGTATATGCGATAGATAAGATCGTGGTAGAGCCAATACGAGGATGCGTAAGATCCGAAACGACTCGAGCGGAAGTAGTAGAAGCCATTTGAGTAGAAGTGATGTTGAGATTGTCCGCCATAAGAGGAGTGTTGGTTGAGGAATCGCGGAAGACCCAACTGTTGTAGTAAGGTTTGAAATGATTGGGAGTTCTAAGATTTCGATTGGACGGAGTCAACCTTCTTTGGATCCTTGTAGTAGTGGAGGGAATTCACGTAGCGACTGAGTAGGAATGATGTAAGGGAATTTTGTGATAAAGCCTAGCTTAGAAATTTGTTGCTCGATCATGGTGTTAGTAGCATACATAGATGGAGAAACGGTTGAATGGAAGACTTATGGGAGTTTGGACAGAGATATTGGATCTTTTAGTCAATTGGGCTTGGGAAGTACTTGTATAGACAAGGAGCTACACTCTGACTCGTTCTGGTGTAACCCAAGTAGTAGGTACTTACCTAGTGAAGGATTGATCAAACAAATGGAAGTGGTGATTGTAACACCCGTATATTTTAATTTTTAATTTAAATGGAAATTTACTTAATAATTAGAATTATAGGTGGTTGTGGGAATTAATTGGAAAAGGATGGTTTATGGTGTTGGGCCAAGTGTGATGTTAAGAATGAGGGGGTGTTATGTTAGTAAAAGTTTTATTCCAATTAAAAGGTTATTTTATAAAATAATAAGGAATTGAGAATAAGAAAAGGAACGTGAAAAGCAGAGCAGAGGAGATGAGGGATTGGGAAGCTGGTACGTGAAGAGGAGCAATGGAGGGAGAGACCAATCAAGAATCTTTGGCTAAGGTAAGGGGGGACTCTCCGGTTATCATCTATTATCGTATTCTTGGATAATAATATTGATTAGGGATGTTGTTGAGTCAATTGGATTATATGTCGGGTTTAGGGAGGTTATGAATTGATGAAAATTGCATGGATTATTGATTGATTATGTGTTGTTTTGATGTGTGATGATGAATAATGATGCAATTGATGATTAACTGCCTGTATATGACGTTTAGAGTCAGTTTTGGACTCAGATTGAGTCAGATCGCAGGATCTGACGCAGACCCGAAAATCTGTGAAATCGCCAGTTCGCGCCGCGTCCTAGTGTTGGCGCCGCGAAGGCGTACTTTTTCCTCGCATCGCGCCGCGTGCATAGGTTGGCGTCGCGAACGTGTTTGTGTGCTTCAGGTCGCGCCGCGAAGTCTTGGTTGCGCCGCGTGCTGTAGCGTTAGTTGTTTTTTTTTAAAGTTAAATGAGGTGTAACTTTCGAACCGTAGGTCCGTTTTTAGTGCCGTTTCGAGCACGGTGAATCTTATGAGATAGCCTACGTTTTAAATGATGAAATGAGGTGTGAATCCAATTATTTTTAAATATGATTTTATTTCTTGGTGTATGATGTATTGTACATATATGTGATGAGATGTGTTAAATACATGATATGTTGAAATATTAATCATGTGACGATTTGTTTAAATGGGATGATGTATTGTTGACATATATGATGAAATGTGACAATATGAGATGTTGTTTTGAAAAACATTATGAGGTGATGATTTGTTTACAGTCGTATGATGATGATTGATTTGCTTTGAAATGATGTGAATACATGTGTGTCCTTATTTTTGATGATGATGATTGATGTGGACACTTGTATGTTCTTTAATGATGATGATGATGATGATGATGATTGATTATATTTGAATGATGCTAATGCATATAAACATACTTTGATGATGATGATGATGATGATGAAATGGGTATTTGATGATGTTACTCATTAGACTTGACGATGGTATAGTATGTTGTATATGTTGCATTCATTCATGTTCATTGATGATACTGTATCCATAAGGGTGTGTTGGATCAGTGAAGGGCATGATTCCCATTGTGTGGAATCTGTGCTGGCAGGGCCGTATCTTGATGATATTGGATCGGTCATGGGTTATTCCCATTTGATGAGGTTGGTACCACATGCATAGTGTCAGTTCATACATATGCATACTTTTATAACATGATTGGATGTATTCCAGTGTTATAAATATTGATGATGTGTTGGTTGTGTGTTTTGTTGAATTAATGTTGAGTATGATTGTCTGTTTGAAAGATGTGTTCTGTTGATGTTTGTGTAAACGATAAATGTTCCTGATAATATGAATATGATGAAATTGGGTGAATGATATAACTATGATGTGTTGTTATTTAAGATGCAATAACATTTGTTAACTGTGATGAGACTCACCCTTACTGTTGACATTTTCAGATTGAGGATAGCTGCTTTCGACTTGGTGAGGATTAGCTCATAAGTCAGTGTATTAGTGTAGCGTCAGGTGTCATGCTCTGATATTGTAACACTGGGGGAACGTTAGATTAGATTTTATGATGATACTCTATCGTGTTGTTATTGTATTAAATTATGTGGGATATTGCATAGATGATGTTATGCTTATCCGTATGATGAATTTTCCGCTGTGTAAACATGAGATGTTTATGTATTATGACAGATTGTTCCTTAGTGAAAGCATGACAATGAATTTATGATAATTTGCTTTAAATTGAATTGTGGCACCCTTGTTTTCATGTTTTACTCTGAAAATTATTTTATAAATTTCCGTGGGGTTTAGAAGGGTGTTACAATAGTGGTATCAGAGCAGGTCGGTCCGTCCGGCCATTTGTTGAGTCAGTTGAGTTGCACGACGGTTGAATACTGTCGGCGTTTTTATTCCTTGGTATGCGACATGTGAGTGAATCACTGTCGGTACTTGGTTGTTTGTTGCAGGTGTGGGATTGAAACAAGTGGGGGAGAAGCTTCGCTTCTCGGTTATGTTTCAGTTGAAGAAGATTGATTCAGTAGGCTGTTGTTGGAAACAGTGCGAGCGTTGTTGGAGTTTGTTGTTTCCCGAGTTGAAGGTGACTTGGAATTAAGACTTCACTGGGAATTGAGTTGGAACATCTTGAAGGAAGGTGATTAGAGGTAATTAACAGTTATTGTAAGAGAAAGAGATTGGAGAGTTGCGATGTGTCAGCTCTGCTGGTGTGCTGCGAAGTTGTCAGTTGAGTAGCCTTGCGTCTCGGAAGAGGTTCAGTTACGAGTTTGCAAGGAGGATTGTTGTCGTGATGTTGCAGAAAGCGGACTTCGGCGGGGGAATGTGTCGCTTAAGTTATAAGGATGTTTGGAAGTGAAGAGATACGATAAGGGGCTGTTTGGAATGTGATAGAGTTGAAGAGAATGAGTTTTGGAGAGAGATTTTCGTAAGCAAAACGCAGGAAAATTGCTGAATAGCTGCGGAACTTCGAAAATTCATAACTGGAGTTCTGGACACCCGAATTGAGTTCCGTTTGAAGCGTCAGAAAGCTAATGAGATGAACTTTGTTATAAAAATAGTTGCAGCAGCTATAACGTATTTAATTGCGATGGAATGACGTCGGAAAGAGGTGAAGTTACGGTTACTCTTGTTCTTATAACTAGACTTGTTTATTGGTACTGCACGGGATGTCAGTGTCAGTGTTGAAGGGATCGAAGGAACAATTAGCAGGTTTGTTGAGGAGTGATTTTAAGAATTGAATTTACCAATTGAGGAGTTTTGGATATATCGTATAGAGTGTCACTGCATGATGTCAGTGTTGCATTTTTCGGGCAATGATTGGAAAAATTCATATCTTGAGTTCCGAGTGTCGAATTGATATGCCGTTTGAACCTACGAAGAGGAGGGAGTGTGTTCTAATTTATGGGAGAGTTATAAATACAGTAGAGTGACCCTATGAGGAAAGGTTCTGAAGTCGGTTATGGAAGCGTGAAACTTGTTGAATAAGAATGCTTACTACCGTGATTGTTGGAAACAAAATTGAGTGTAACATGTTGTTGATGAGATGTTCGGTAATAAGGATGGTTTGAGGGCCGATGAATTTTAGTGAAGAGTGCATTAGTAGTAAAGATGGGATAAACTTTAGAACCCTTGGAATCGTATTTGTGATGGCAAAATAACGATAAGTATAAAAGAAGAATTGTAGGGAATTTCTAACATTTGTTGACGTGAGGAAGACTTTGTTGTGATTCCGAGTGGGATGATATTTGGACGTGAAGGATGTAATAGAATTTGGATTAAAACCACGAGTTATGAATGTTGTCTTGGTCTTGCAGGCTAATTGTATGGTTCAAAATTCGAAGTGTTTAGTGATCATAAGAGTTGAAGTACCTCTTTGATCAGAAAGGGCTTAATATGAGGCAGTAGAGATGATTAGAATATATTTTTGGATTAGGATTTTGTTTTGAATTACCATCCTAATGAGGAAAATGTTGTGCTATTGTTGCGTAAGAAGTCCTTAAAATGTCGGTGCTAATGATGAATGAGTTGGATTTAATTGGACAATTTAGAGACTTGAGTTAGTATGTGAAGGCACTCCTAATAGTGTTAGATTGAGTGTGCTAGAAGATGACTAGTAGTATTCTTAACAAGATTAGAGAAGGTCAGAAAGATGATGTTGACTTGATCGATAGGTTGACTTTGAATTACCAAAGTAAAGGCGGTGAATTCAGAATCGAAAAAAATGATGTAATGAGGTTGAGTGATTGGATTTGTGTAACTGATGTTTTGAGCTTCAGAAGGATATTCTAGAAGGACACCGTAGTGAATTATTGGACTATGACGATGTTAATGAGTTTGGGTGCAAACTCGGAAAATGGACACTATTATGTAGTAACGACGGTTTATGCTTAAATATGATTTTCAACTAATATTGACAAATTTAGGACTTGATCACCCTAAATCTCTTGTTGGTAGTAGATGGAATCATATAGAAGAGATAAGCTTGTTTTGTTACCTTAATGGTTTAAGATGTGATGAATGCGAAGCCGTGGGAATAATCACTCACTATGTTGTGTGAATTTATGAAGAGGTGGATATGAAAGAGTGCAACGTGATGGACAAATGACTTAAGACGGGTAAATCAGAGTCGCACAGCGAAAGTGTGAGGCGGAGTAGTGTTATGAGTACTACTCGCGGGAAGTAAGGAATTAATATGTCGAAAGCCTACATAGAGAATATGTATTGATCTATATGTTGGATTTAGAATCCAGTGGATGTAAGGATGTCGTGTCGAAGAATTATAACTCTTTTGAATAATTATCGAGATGATGAATATGTTATTACGGTTGTACGTAGTTAACGAGTATGTATTCGGAGAAATTAAAACGAAGAGTTGATGCTATATGATGTTGTAATAATTTTGTGCTGCTATTTAGGTGATATTGTAGATTCCAGATATAATGAGGAATTACACTCTATGAAGGACGGAGTTGATTTAATTCTTAAAAGAGAGTGGGACTCAGTTGAGTTATTTTATAAGCAATGGTATATTGAGGCTGATGAGTGTGACTATAATTACTTGTGTGTACTTGTTCTGATGGTTAGGATGTTTAAATAGAGGAAGTAAATCAGGAATTGGTTTTCGTTGGATGCGAGTAAGGATTGCTAAGTGGTAGATTAGTACCATGAATGATGAAGAATAATTCTTGAAACGAATGAGTAAAGAGAGTCGGAATCGGGTAAAACTCAGAAATCTATTTGGTATAGATGATTGTGATGAGTAGTCAGAGTAGTGCGGAAAAAGCGGAATGTAACGTGTTGGATAATTACTGGTGTGACTTAAGAGGAGTCAGATAATTGGAATTCAATGGTATAAGAATACGAGTATTGAGTTTCTTGAAGGAAGTGGTTGATGAAAAATGTAAGTATTACATTATCACTTAGATGGAAAAGTGTGTCTAAGGTTGGTATGTTTGGTAGATGGAATGCATTACGGCAGTGTTGATCAGTGTGATCATACTATGGATTGTGTAATTGTATTACTCAGTTGTTGAGTGTATTGTATAGGTTATGCCTCAATGTTATATTGTAGTTAACCTTTTAGAGATATAATGAGTGGTACAACTTTTGGTGGTCAAATGCGACGTAAGAACTGGGATTTGAATGTATGAAACATGTTCCCTGTTGGTGATGTCAGATGGATTTTGAGGATTGACCGATGGTAATGTTAATTGGGAGCTGAAGAGTCAGGTGGAGGACTCTTATACGAGCTGGTTACTTGAGGTATGTTTTCGAGGACGAAAACTCTTTTAGTGGGGGAGAGTTGTAACACCCGTATATTTTAATTTTTAATTTAAATGGAAATTTACTTAATAATTAGAATTATAGGTGGTTGTGGGAATTAATTGGAAAAGGATGGTTTATGGTGTTGGGCCAAGTGTGATGTTAAGAATGAGGGGGTGTTATGTTAGTAAAAGTTTTATTCCAATTAAAAGGTTATTTTATAAAATAATAAGGAATTGAGAATAAGAAAAGGAACGTGAAAAGCAGAGCAGAGGAGATGAGGGATTGGGAAGCTAGTACGTGAAGAGGAGCAATGGAGGGAGAGACCAATCAAGAATCTTTGGCTAAGGTAAGGGGGGACTCTCCAGTTATCATCTATTATCGTATTCTTGGATAATAATATTGATTAGGGATGTTGTTGAGTCAATTGGATTATATGTCGGGTTTAGGAAGGTTATGAATTGATGAAAATTGCATGGATTATTGATTGATTATGTGTTGTTTTGATGTGTGATGATGAATAATGATGCAATTGATGATTAACTGCCTGTATATGACGTTTAGAGTCAGTTTTGGACTCAGATTGAGTCAGATCGCAGGATCTGACGCAGACCCGAAAATCTGTGAAATCGCCAGTTCGCGCCGCGTCCTAGTGTTGGCGCCGCGAAGGCGTACTTTTTCCTCGCATCGCGCCGCGTGCATAGGTTGGCGCCGCGAACGTGTTTGTGTGCTTCAGGTCGCGCCGCGAAGTCTTGGTTGCGCCGCGTGCTGTAGCGTTAGTTGTTTTTTTTTTAAAGTTAAATGAGGTGTAACTTTCGAACCGTAGGTCCGTTTTTAGTGCCGTTTCGAGCACGATGAATCTTATGAGATAGCCTACGTTTTAAATGATGAAATGAGGTGTGAATCCAATTATTTTTAAATATGATTTTATTTCTTGGTGTATGATGTATTGTACATATATGTGATGAGATGTGTTAAATACATGATATGTTGAAATATTAATCATATGACGATTTGTTTAAATGGGATGATGTATTGTTGACATATATGATGAAATGTGACAATATGAGATGTTGTTTTGAAAAACATTATGAGGTGATGATTTGTTTAGAGTCGTATGATGATGACTGATTTGCTTTGAAATGATGTGAATACATGTGTGTCCTTATTTTTGATGATGATGATTGATGTGGACACTTGTATGTTCTTTAATGATGATGATGATGATGATTGATTATATTTGAATGATGCTAATGCATATAAACATACTTTGATGATGATGATGATGATGATGAAATGGGTATTTGATGATGTTACTCATTAGACTTGACGATGGTATAGTATGTTGTATATGTTGCATTCATTCATGTTCATTGATGATACTGTATCCATAAGGGTGTGTTGGATCAGTGAAGGGCATGATTCCCATTGTGTGGAATCTGTGCTGGCAGGGCCGTATCTTGATGATGTTGGATCGGTCATGGGTTATTCCCATTTGATGAGGTTGGTACCACATGCATAGTGTCAGTTCATACATATGCATACTTTTATAACATGATTGGATGTATTCCAGTGTTATAAATATTGATGATGTGTTGGTTGTGTGTTTTGTTGAATTAATGTTGAGTATGATTGTCTGTTTGAAAGATGTGTTCTGTTGATGTTTGTGTAAACGATAGATGTTCCTGATAATCTGAATATGATGAAATTGGGTGAATGATATAACTATGATGTGTTGTTATTTAAGATGCAATAACATTTGTTAACTGTGATGAGACTCACCCTTACTGTTGACATTTTCAGATTGAGGATAGCTGCTTTCGACTTGGTGAGGATTAGCTCATAAGTCAGTGTATTAGTGTAGCGTCAGGTGTCATGCTCTGATATTGTAACACTGGGGGAACGTTAGATTAGAGTTTATGATGATACTCTATCATGTTGTTATTGTATTAAATTATGTGGGATATTGCATAGATGATGTTATGCTTATCCGTATGATGAATTTTCCGCTGTGTAAACATGAGATGTTTATGTATTATGACAGATTGTTCCTTAGTGAAAGCATGACAATGAATTTATGATAATTTGCTTTAAATTGAATTGTGGCACCCTTGTTTTCATGTTTTACTCTGAAAATTATTTTATAAATTTCCGTGGGGTTTAGAAGGGTGTTACAGTGATCTCCTTTGGGCAAATTCCTAGACATCTGTTCTGGTGGAAGGAACTACGGCATCTCCATGCTCATTCTGAAATGCATGAGTCCTAGAACTACGCTAGGCGGTAGTTGAGTAGATGGACATCCAGAGTACAATAATCCATGTTCCTTGCTGGTTGCAATTCACCTAGTCCTGAGTGAAGCCTTAGAACTACGCTAGGTGTTGGGTATTTAGGTGGATTGAACTAGTATGTATCTACAATATCGGCGGGCTGACCGCATTTTGTGATTGTCGTTGTAGCCATTATATTCCTATATGATGGGAGTTATCCTTGGAAATTTCTTGTGTGTGCCAATGTGTGAATGGGTACACACCCGGCATGGGACTCGAACTGAATTCTTATCAAGTCAGATCTAGCCTGTTACATTTAAAGGAAGTTAACCTAGAACGTGTAACACTCTTAGGTTTCAGCATCCTAAGGAGTGTGACTGAAAGGACTTGAGAAGCAATGACCCTAGTGGGAGACCTATCCAGTTATTGTCGTTCATGGCGATAGGATACGAGTAGATATCATTATATGATACTGGGTAAGTTACTTGAATGCATGGCCTCGAAGTTGGACCACCGTATTGGTACTACCAGACAGGTATGACGCTACAGTATTACTGTCATACACATGATGCGTGAGTCATCTTTTCCGATAGATATGAGGCAGTATTGATCTGAAACTCAAGGTAGGATCCTGATTTGACACTCGTGAGACACGAACCCAAAATTCTCATAAGGTAGGTGGAATAAGAATCCATATGTCGCACTCGATGATTCAGGATTATGCGAGCGGGTGACAATGAGATGGATTAGATTCTAACGCTACGCTTATGAGGAGACCTTGGGTGGACGTGGTCACGTGAGAATTTTAGGTTTCTACATCGTACATGTTCCTTAATCTGTCAGATTGGTGAACCTGGTGTGTGAGTGTCCGAGGCAAGAGATATGTGTGAGCAATATGTCCTGGACAGCACAATGTGTGACCAATCTCTAACCTTGGTGAACACTGCTGGAGTGGATGAAGTGTATCTTGGATTAGACCGATGTGGGATATACCTAGGGGAGTATTAGAAGATCCTTAGTGACGTAGACAATGTCGGACTTGGAAAAGTAGAGGCACATTGGTTTTGGTAGTGTCGTGGAATTTCAAAGGGAGATGTTCGAGGCACACAATATCATCTCTTGTTTGTAACTAAACCTTTGCAGTTAGGAACGTTGCATTGGGATAATGCGACCGAAGAAGTCAGCTTTATGTCAGCTTCAGAGACGAAAGACATTAGATGACTGTGTGATTGAAGCGTTTCTGAGAAAGGATTATTACATCAGTCAAGTCGAGTGAGTTATTAGAAGTATTGTCACACCAACGATGTGAAGTCGTATGGCTGGGGAGAATTATCGTAGCAGCTGTAAGATGTGAAAGTTGGTAAGATAAGGCAAACTCATACTCAGAGAACATATTTGGCTTCAGGAGTTCTTGAACCGAAACATGTGTACCAAGTTGTGTCCAAGTGGACGTAACCCAGAATAATGGAAAAGTTAGTGACTTAATTTTGGGAATTATTCAACCTCAAGGAGTAGTGGGCGATGAGTGTGTTTAAGGTTCTGGCACGTGTTGTATTTGGACGAATGTCGAGAAGGAATTGTTGCTAATAAAGGACTAAGTGTGGTGTAGTAATCGAACTAAGTGGACTATGGAAGAAGTGTAGTTCCAAGGATTCCAAGAAGTGTGTGACTGGTTGAGATCAGAGTAGCGCAACGGATAAGCAGAATCAGATAAGTATGTAGTGGGTATGGATGGACTACTTGTAAGACTTTGTGTTGGAATAGAGATATCTTCCTAAGAGAAATCACTAGAGTAATGTTTTGATTTGTTCCTATCTGTCAATGTTCTGTCACAATCGTGAGAGGTAATGTTGATGGATCGACTTAGAGGAGGCTTCATGATTGATGTGCGATCAGATATTCCCCTGGTCGACGATCAGACTTATGAGTATAGTGACCATTAGAATGATGAAGTTAAGTGAAGTATTTTACTTGACGAAGATTCATCGTGGATATGTCTGGTGCACTTATGAGCGTGTGTGAGCACTTGGATGATGGTTGTAGGACCGTTGTTAGAATTCACCCTTTTGTCAGTGGAGCTTTAAGGGAAATTGTCGGATATTAAGGTTGTGATTATGGGATTCTACTCCCTTGTGGATTGCAGTGACAGTAATTTGGTCTAAAACTGAATGAAGGATCTGTTTGGAAGTGAATCTGGGATATCGTCATTGAAGGAAAGTTTTGGTAAGATTTCTTGGAATGACAGTGTTTCCAGAAACCAAGGGCAAGAGTGGAGAGTCTGTGGATTATGTTAAGTAAGGATGAGTCCGGTAGATATGAGGTACGGTGAATATCCAACTAGGTATGGATTTCCATCAGTTCCAAGGCTACATGCTCAGTATGATGAGTAGAGGTAGAGGACCTCGAAAGAGATGCGTT